>NW_007577850.1:545900-549568 GCF_000690725.1 Stegastes partitus | reverse complement strand
AGTCAGAGCCCAGACCTCTGGATTGGACAAACTATGTTTCGTCATGATTCTCTTGGAACCTGAGGTGGTGTTGCAGCGTCCAGATGTTCAGGCTGATCGAGATCCATCCACACAGGATCGATGCTTCAACTGCAGCCAAAGGGGCATCTAATAGATACTGATTTGAAGGGGGTGAACACTTATGCTGACACTAATTTTACATTTATGTTTTTAATCAATTAACAGTACCGATGATGCTGCCACCGCCGTGCTTTACAGTGGGGATTGTGAGTTTGTTATGATGTGCATTGTCTGACATGAAAGAGTCTCTCTTTTTTTTATTTGGTAAATTCTTGTTAGAACATTGACCATGATTCACTGTCGAAAAGCACTTCCAAGAGTTTCACAGTTTCAAGTCATGTTTTGTTTTGTTTTTTGTAGGAGTCGCCTCACGAGTGGCTTCACTCTGTAGGAGACGACCTGAGCAGCATCATCGAACAGAAGAACAAGACGGACATCAAGAACCATCTGCAGCCTTTAGTGGAGCACTACCCAGACATCAGGTGAGTGTTTCTAACGCGCCCATCATGTCATCGTGACGCTAATGCAAGAGAAAGTTTGTAAATCAAGGAAAAAAAAATAAAGTTTTCAGGGCACCGATGTGGATTATCCCATCATGCATCCTCTGGGGATCATGAATGTAAGATTCTCACGTATTTTGAGGAAGTCGCTAGAAGTGTTTTCATTCAGTTAAATCCATCATGTTAGCCGTAGTTTGAACCCATCATGTTCAACTAGGGCCTCGAAAAGCTTAAAATCAGCTGAATAATGAATAATGAATCATGATGTGATGCATGGTGGTGGCATCATCATGATATGAACACTGGATATAAACCATGGTGACCTTTAGCTGGGTTTGTTTGTGCGCCGCAGTTCAACCGGGGTCACAGAGTCTGGTCAGTTTTCTAGTGAACCGGGCGGATTATTAAAAGTGAAACACGCTGCGACACCGCCGCGTTTGTATTCAGCTTTTTTTTTTAAAACCCAGAATGAAGACACGACAGAGAGCTTCCCCTTTGCGGCCGCTCGTGTTTAGACGGAGGAGAGAGAACTGAGCAAGTCCGAGCTGCGTCTGAATCTGAGTCTTACTGAATGAAAACGAATTCCAGTAAACGATTTACGCAAAACCGAGAGCCGGTGGTTCGGCGGTGAATGGAAAGGCCAAACGTCAGGAGGAAGTTTAGACAGAGACAGTAAATCCTTAAATCCTGGAGCTGAACCCTGGATAAAGGGAATGTTCTGTTAAAGCAGAGAGATGGTGACAGTCAGATGACCTCCGACATCGTGTTGGTCGGCTGACTGGAACAAATGTGAGGCGAGAACCCAAGTGAAATAAACAAGACATGCAGCGATGATGATGAAATCTCTGGAGTTGGATTCTTCATATTTACCACCGTTGTGTTTGCAGTCTTTGTATGCAACTGGAATTCTGGCCCCCTTAAAAGTAAGAAAAGCCTCAACTACACCCAGTGAAACCACAGAAGAAAAAGAAAAACACATGGTATCTGTAAAAAAAATAAAAAATAAAACAGGCCAAAAGTCTAAATAACATCCACATCAAAATCAGTATTATTTAAAACGGTAGCGTGTTCTTTTATAATGTTTGACTGTAAAATTACCCGATTACTGTCGATCTAAAATTTATTATAGTTTTTTTTTTACTGTTTTAAAACCAGCAAAAAATCTATTATTTCCAAGATGTTTAAGATGTTTTGTCAAAAAAAAAAAAAAACATCTGTTGGTATAGATTTTCATGTTTTTGTTAATCATGCAGATAACTTTTGAAATCACACAAAAAAAACCCCACAAAGATATTAAATTACATGTTTTTTGTTTTTTTTTAAAAAACAGCAAAACAAAACAGCCAAAAAGTCTTAAACCCACATGAAAAGCACCTGCTGCACAGAAATAAAAAATCTACTTTTTCAATATCTGCAAAAACAATAAAAGAAAAGTCATGATTTGCGTCACTTTGACATGTCGGTGGACGTCTTCCTGTTTTCTGTAGCCGCAACAATTCCCAATGTGAAGACAAAAACACTATTGCAGAGTCCAGGGGCACTTTGTTGTTTCACTTTTATTTAAAAAGAAACAAAGAAGCAAAACACCACATCCTGCTTTTTGAATCTTCTTTATCCTTTAACGACAAACGCTCGTCTACAAATACATTTTATTGTGATGAAGGAGGACGGATCGGTGGATTGTTGATAATATTGTCTGTAGATGTGGAGTGAAAAGCTGCTTTTAGATCGAGTTGCAGGTTTTAATTGAACACGAGAGTTAAATCAGAGCTCTATAAGTACAGTAGGGCATGCTTGAATGCCAGCTTTGAAGTGGATTTCCCTTTAAAAATAAATAAAAAAAAGCTTAAAATCCATAAGAGACGACTGGATTCTGATGGAGAAGTTCTTCTGTCCTCTCTACATCCTGCTTCAATCAAGGTTTCAGCGTTTTATAACCTCCGTGCAGTCTTACGTAACGTCTTCCCATCAGCTTCGTGATATGAAATAAACACCTCAGCTCTTCGTTGCAACATTTCTCTGCGTGCAATCGTGTGAAATCATTTGTTTTCAGTTCGAGTTATAAGAAAGACGACACCAGCGCTCGCCAGCATAATCAGACATGAGACCTTGTGTGCTTTACTTGGCGTCAGATCATCTGAGAAGTGCTGCATCACGCCTGAAAACATCGGCTTTAAGGTTTTTAGTTTAAAAAAACAGAAATAAAGCTGCACAGTCCTCCCTCTGCATGAGCAGCGTGAACTCTGAGCAGATGTTTTCACTCGTCTGAGTCAGACTTCAGGACAGAAACGGTGAAAGAATCCAGCCGAGGTCAGAAAAACTCTCTGCAATGAAAGTGACGTAATAAAGTGAATCTTAGTTTAGTGACTGATTCCTGGTAAAGTTCCATCAAACCTTGTTTTTATTTACTGCTCAGACTTTTCACCAGGACATTGGTTTATCGCTTAAACTTTCATCATTTTCAGTCGGTTTACTCGACTTTCCAGCAGACGTTTGGTAATCGGAAAAAATGTATGTTTTCTAGCAGTTTTAGCTGTAATGTTTATGTTTTTTGTTTTTTTTTAATTTACAGATTTTTTTCTGTTTAGCTAAATTACAGATAACAACCAAATAATATATAATATGTATAATATTTTCATTGCGCTTTTCAAGACACTTTGCAAAGTAGGTAAGAACACAACAATAAAACAAACGAAAATAATAATAAATAAATGATAAATTAGATATAATGGCACAAAACAATTCATTTACATGTTAACTGTAAAAACACAGGCCAAAACTGTGAATAATATTCACATAGAAATTTTTTATTTTTTTGTTTTTTTTTTAATGTTAACATGTTGTTTATTTCCTTTAGGACAGAGTTTATATTTTAAACTTCTCTGAAAACCTGAAGTTTTTAAAATGTTTGACCATAAAATTTCATTGTTTTACTGTAAATCCAAAATTTGTAAAATTTTACTTTACATCATTAATTTAAAAAAAAATATGATTTTACAGATGTTCTCCCTGTGCAGCGTGGGTTCTCTCCAGGTTCTCCGGCTTCCTCCCACACAGTCCAAAAACATGTTGAGGTTAATTGGTGATTCTAAATTGTCTATAGGTGTG
>NW_007577850.1:534047-545750 GCF_000690725.1 Stegastes partitus | reverse complement strand
TTTTTTTTTTTTTTTTAAACCACCAAAAAACATTATTTCGCAACTCTTTGCCATTATGGAAATAAAAATAAAAAAATATAGTTTATTTTAGATTTTCCCAGTTTTGCTGAAATACAGAGAACTAGTAAAATAACAATAAAAGGGGTTTTCATTTACATGTGAACTGTTAATATAGTTTGTAAATATAACTTTAAATCGGCAAAAAATAGATAATTTTACAGATATTTACTTTTTTACTTTTTCTATTTTTTTAAACTGTTTTAAAAACACCAAAACATTTTTTAAAATAATATTAAATAGAAATCAAGGATTGAAAAATGGTTTTAAAAAAATGATTTGTTACATATTTTCCCAGTTTTATGAAAAATAGCAATAAAAGGGTTGAAAGAAAAGAAAAGAAACAAACAAATACAATAAACAGACCAAAGCTTTAAATAATGTCCCACCAAAAATCTGTATTTTTGTTCATTAATTAACATTTGACTGTAACATTATACAAGTTTTTTTTTACTGTGGTCAAATCAGAAAGATTCTGGAATAATTGTGAATATTTTCTAACAGTTTAGTGGTTTTGTCAAATTACAGATAATATGACAGGAAAAATGTTTAAAAATAACATTTCATTTATTAAAAACTGTAATGTCCACGTCAAAAAGCTGTTTGTTTATAACTAGTCAGCCATTTTGTTTTATTCAGTGCATGTATATGAATTAAAGCTCTCAATATTTAGGTTTTCAAAGAAGAAAACTTTCATAAATACTTCCGTATTTCTGTCACCAAACAGTCAGACTGAAGCAGTTTCCAGCTCTGGATGAAACACCTCGACTCGTCATCACAGAGACCAAACTGTAGAGAGTACATGACTCCAGAACATGTGGTTTGTTCTGAGTGTTTCTGTGTGGAAACAAAGACTTTTCCTCCCATGAGTCAGACTGACACTCAAATCCATGAGTTTAAAGGCTCATGGAATTCCAGAGCTCTGCGTGAGACGAGGTTTCACAACTCTGGGCAGTCTGAGGTAGCTGAGGTCCAGGCTGGATCAGGTGCTGCTGCCGGGAGACGTTTGTCTTCAGAGCAAACTGTGAGTCAGATGAGTGACGAGGTAACGTCCACCGGCGCAGAGAAACCTCAAGAATGAACAAAGCTGACACCAGTTTGAGCCCATCCTGATAAAACTGTGCTGAATAAACGTCCATGTGTTGGATAGTTTAGTTCAACAAGGTTGTGACGTTTTGCACAGAATTCAGATTACAGACGATGAATTCAAATGACAAGATGCCCCCAGTAGATGATACCTGCAGGTGGTTAGTGTAGCGTAGCTTAGCTTAGCATAAACAACGAAAACAAGGGAAAGGACCTCGGCCCTGTTGTGGTTTTAAAGGATTATTCCATCCAAATAGTACTTTTTAATGAAAAAGTTGCGGTTTTGCAGGTTTATTTCACATAAAATACTACTTTTCTCCCAAATACTTAAAGTTTCAAACTACTATTCAGAATTTTAAAGGTTTATTCTATCAGAATAGTGCATTTTGATTAGAAAGTTATGGGTTTAAAGGTTCATATGACCCAGAATACTACTTTCTAGAGAGTAAGTTATGGTTTTAAATGTACAAAATACTACTTCTTGTCCAAACAAGTGAAGTTTTAAAGGCTTATTCCACCCAAATAGTACTTTTTAATGAAGAAGTTGCAATTTTACAGGTTTATTTCATACAAAATATTATTTTCCAGAGAGCAAGTTGTGTTTTCAAAGGGACAAAATACCACTTTCTGTCCAGGTACTTATACTTTAAAGGTTCATTACATACAAATAGTGCTCTCTAATTAGAAAGTTATGGTTTTAAAGGTTCATATGACCCAAAATATTACTTTCTAGGAAGCACGATATGGTTTTAAAAATACAACATACAATTTTTTCCCCAAAGACTTACGAGTTATAAAGGTGTATTCCCCCAAAACTGTATATAGGTCTATATATGAGCTAGAAAACCTCGATGCCCTCTAAAGTAATCAAGTGGTTTCCATGTTATCTGGACTTTGCAACTTGCTCTAACGCCTCAGCAGCCTCCAGAACAGCTGAGTGTTGCCATGTGGATAAGCAAGATGTAAAATAACCGAGTCTCTTTGCGTGCTGTGTCGTCCACCTGCAGCAGGAAGCACCTGGTGGCTGTTCTGTACTTCAGAGGTTTGCTGAGAGGCCGAGAACACCAGCGGATCCTGCAGAGACTGGCGGCGCTGAAGAAGGAGCTGAACGTCGACAGCAGCGACAAGAGCCGGTTGTTGTTTGGAGACATGCAGGTGACGGTGAACACCGACTGTCTGTCCACCGTGCCGTCCTGCTTCAGCTTCCTGCCGTCCTCCAACTGACCACGCTCCCACCTGAAGCGCTGCTGTGAAGCTGACTGTTTCGATTCTGAGTCTTGGTGGTTTAAACTCGACACACGTGAGTCTGAAGGATCGGTCTGGTGATGCTTTCTGTCGCAACAGTGAACTTATCCGTGAACCAGAGTGGTGTTCACCCAGCGCCTGATGTGAGTTCCTCCTCTGCAGCACGAAGCTTCACCGTTGCTCAATAAACTTTCGAACGTGAGTCACGCGGTTGCACAAAGTTTCTCCACTGCAGTCGCTCACGAGAGCAGCTAACGGATTCATCAGCAGCTGTTTTATAGACTCAAACCATTGATTTGTGAGCTGGTGGAACCATCGTGATGCTGCCGTCGCTCCTCTGCAGCAAAATCACATTATGCAAATGTACGTTTGGAAACTTTAAGGGTGTGTTTGCTGCAACGTTCCCACCAGAAAGTCAAGTCCAAGACGAATGGAAGCTTTAGCGCTATTTAGCCTCCCTGCTAACTGGTTTCCTAAAAGTTCTAATAATGTTCTCAAGAAAACATCTTATTTTAAAAAAGGAATTCATTTCAGATAATGTTCCTCAGAAGTCAGAATGTTCTTATAAATGGGATATTTAACAAAAGTGCAACGTTCTGAGGATGTTCTGAGGATTTCTAGGGATCATAATGTAAACCGTTTTTCCACAAAACTCCCTGCAAATGTTTAAAAAAAAAAAACACCAGCAGGTTTGAAAAACACATTATCTCCTTTAAAAAAATCACAAAAAGTACACCAAAAATAAGTTTTCTACCAAAACAACAGAATAATGTAACGTTAAAAACTGTGAAAACTGTGAAAATATCAAATTGAATTCTGTAAAATAACATTTCAGGTGGTTTTTGATGCAGTAAAAGACTTGGAAGTTATGATCACACGTTGTAAAAGGACAAATTAGTATTTGTAAAAAATCCAGATTTACCTTAAATGTTAATATATATAATTTATCTTTCAAACAAAACCAAATATCTGTCAAATAGTGACACTTTTCTGACTTAAAAACTGTAAAAACTGTGTAATTTTACAGTCAAATATTTTTTCAAAAATGCACATTTTTGATGCGGACATTATTTTTTATTATTATATTTACAGTCAACGTTTAAATTCAGACTTTCTTGCTGTAATTGAACAAAAAAGATAAATGTTTCTCTAGAGAACTTCATTCTTCATTTAAGAGGAACATTTTGGGAACTAAAACAACTCAAAATATTTCCCAAACTTTGCAAAACTTTCTCTTCAAAAGAGAAAAAATGCAGTTGGCTCCATGTTTGGATCCATTAGCGCTAATGCTAAGCTAACGGGCCTCGACCGTGCAGCTGCAGGTTCTTCCTCTGATTTCTCAGGGTCCCACCGGTTCGTTAAACGTTCTCACATTTCAGGCTGCAGCAGGTTATCAGGTGGCTGTTGGAGGTTTGGCTGCAGGAGATCATGAATAATACGGATTTTAGCTTCTGGAGGAACCTGAGCTGCAGGGACAGAGAAATCTAAACAGGATTTAGTTTTTTTTAAAAAGTCATATGTGGGTTTAAAATAGACATTTAAATGCAAAATATTAAAAATACTTTAAAAAAATGGGTCAAAAAAAGTCAGTAATACATGATTTCTTTATTCAGTTACTCAGTTGTACTCATGATTCGACTACAAACAGAGAAAAGAACATTTTTAAAAAAAGGAAAATGATCATGTGTTGTCACTTAGAATGTTTTAATTAAAATGTGACGCAGTTTGTTAAACGCTTTCAGCTTCGTGAGGAATTACTTTCTGGGAAACTTTTGTGTTTCCGCGGGGGAGAGACCAGATTGTGCAACGCAGACGGAGCAGATAAAATAAATGAAAAGAGAGAATTCAAGCCAGTTTTCTTGATGGAATAAAGTCTCACATCAGCTGATAAGAAGCTGGAGCTCAGCCGCCTTCTGCTGCTGATGAAATGTTGTGTAAATATGTTTTTATCGATCTTTTGTAAAAATGTGATTCATTTATTGTCTTTATGAAATCAGGTGCTGATGTGTGAAAGCAGCGTTGAATGTGATTTTATTTAATCATTAAGGGTTTTTTTTGTTTGTGTGATCAGACTCAGGATGCTTTCAGCTTCATCTCTCAGATTATTTCAACTGTTCTCATAAATGTGAACATTTATAAATGTCTAAAGAGGGAATAAATGTGGATAAAGCTGTTTTAAAACGATTTCATCTTTTATTTCTTATATAACGTTTCTTATTGTCAACACAAAACAGCAAGTTTTATGAATATAATCTGTCAAATATTTAACTTTCATGTTAATGTTGATAGATGAGCACACACATATATCTGTTAAATAATGCAGATATTCATCCAATTAGACCATGTTTTTGTATTATATAAGTAGAATTTTAGCATTTCCCTGCTTGGCTGGTGTAAAGGGCAGATTGTTGCTTTAATTTTAGGTCACGGGTGTAAAATAATGAATGAAATATGAGATTTTAAAAAATATGAAGCAGTTAAAATAATAAGAGAAGCATGAAAGTGCTGTTTTATTGGAAAGAAAATGTGAAAACAGTAAAATACAGCATAAAATAAATGCACCTCTTCAGATAAAACAAAATTTGAAGCGACTCTCTTTCATCAAAGATGTCAAAAAGTTTAAACTTTTGTTCCTTTAAGTATTTTTGTAATAAAAAAATCACATATTTCAACTGAGCTGATAGAGTCGTTCTTTATTGTTGCTGTTAAACAGAAACAAGAAGCTGTTTGGGGTCGCAGCAGAAAACCAACGAGCACAAAGTTAGAAGTCATCGTAAAAAATAGATTAAAATGAAATTAAACAAAAATGCATGAAAAAAACCAAACGTATTATGTATTAAAATATCACTGATTTGCAGAATGATGAACCTTTTAGCAGCAAAAGAGCAGCGGACTGGAGTTTTCTTATTCTCTTGAAAAAATTCAGGACTTTT
Source organism: Stegastes partitus (assembly GCF_000690725.1). Classification (NCBI taxonomy): domain Eukaryota; kingdom Metazoa; phylum Chordata; class Actinopteri; family Pomacentridae; genus Stegastes; species Stegastes partitus. The sequence goes on along the minus strand of NW_007577850.1, from coordinate 540,429 downwards.
TCAGGAATAAGTGAAGAAGAACGTGCAAAAAGAAGTTGCAGCGTTGCTTCTTATTTGCACACTTTACATAAAACGATGAGATGAGATGAACTTTCTTGTCCCAAAGGAAGTTCATCTTCCTGCACATGTACGACGAACACATGATAAACACAAAAACAACCAAACGCAACGCCATTGGACAACAAGTGCTTCAAGGGGTGAGAAAAATGTTCCACGTGACCATGTGAGCATTCAGCACAAGGTAAACTATTCTAAAAACATTCTATGTCAATGCTAGATAAAGAAAACAGCAGTGGACTGGAGGTTTTATTTATAGGGCAAAGATAAACTGGGACTTTTTTTTCAGGAGTAAGTGAAAACAAACGTACAAAAATGCAACTAAAGTGGCTTAAATGTCAGATTTCAGATGGAGTCACTATAGAGGGACTGTCAGAGAAGGTTTGCATCATTTTTTACTTTTATTTGAGAGACTCATTTACATGCATCTGCTCGTAGTTTAATCGTAGCAACTGGACTTGCTGGAGACGTTCCACCTCTCATCAGCTCTGACTGACTAGTTGGGAGTTCCACATAGTGATATCCTTAAGGAGCCGTTAACACCTGAGTTTGGGTTTCAGATGGTTTGAGAGAGGAGTGAAAGAAGCCATCTGTGTCCAACTGGAAAGACCATCCCTCAACAGAGGTGGAGGTCTGAGGCATCACCTCTCACCTGTTTAGAGTTCAGTCCTAAGATCTCTCCCCAGGAAGATGAAACCACATCCACACTGAGCCACTAAAGACCTTAACGAGCACCAAACCCCCAACTGAAACCCAAACTCAGGTGTTAATGGCTCCTTAAGGATATCAGTATGTGGAACTCGTCAGTCAGACCTGATGAAGCCTCTTGGATGAGAGGTGGAACGTCTCCAGCAACGTCCAGTTGCTACGATTAATCTACCAGAACAACCATGACCTGGACGACTGAGAACCTTCACAGACACTTAGATGCATCTTAACTTTAACTCCATTCAGACGCCACACAGTGAAGAAATCTCAGATCTGGGGGGTGAAAGCTTGACCTGCTGGAACAATAGTTGTGAAACGAGCTTGTTACCGTAAAGAGGCCGAGTTCTCTGGTGGATGGATGACTTCATGCTTGGCTCGGTGGGAGAATGAATGGAGTCCGATAACAACATGAATAAAACCTCCTCCAGGCTTCGGTCGTCCTCCCACAGCCGGCACTGCAGAGACACATCAGGAGATGAGACGTGCTGCAGGAGGCTGATACCTGCTGGTGTCTGAGGGGAGGTGATGGGGTTTTCCAGAGACGTGAAGGAGGTTGAAAATTAAACACAGCAGTTAATAAAAACCTGCTCACTGAGGCTGAGTTCAAGGCTGTGAGCTCGTCCTCATCCTAAAAAAAAGGGGATTATCAGTTTGAGGTTAAACAAAGTGGAAGTGATGACAGCAGGAGTCTCTTCTTCTGGATGAGGTTAAAGAGACGAGATGCTTTACTAGAAAACAGCTGATTCTCAAAAACAAACCTTTAACTCTCATAATCTGCCTCCTGAAGACGTGCTGTCTTTAAAAAAATTACATTATTTATCAGTTTTCAAATTTAAGAAAGTCCTTCAACTCATCAAAACTGGTAGCACTGTAAAATTACCTGCAAATATCTCTAAAGTAATGTTTTAAGGGTATTTTGACAAATTAAACCAACATCATAAAGAACTAATAACGATTTGTTTTGTTGACATTATTTACAGTTTTTTTGTTTTGTTGTTGTTTTTTAGAGTTAACATGTCAATTAATAGTTTTTTTGGTTGGATTTTACTATTTATTATCTACTTTGCCTTTCAAATTAAAACAAAATGTAAAATATTATACTTTTACTGATTTAGATGCAGTTAAAAAAATGAAATTGTGTAATTTTGAACATTTTTATTTTCAGTTGTAGGGGGTTACTTTCACAAAACAGGCAAAATGTGTATAAAATATTGTTATTATTATTCTTAATAATAATAATAATAATAATAATAATAATAATAATAATAATAATAATAATGAAAAATAAATAAAACTAAATGAATAATATGTTTTGTTTTGGTCTTTTTTTTTGGCTGTCAACATGTAAATTAATCCTTTTTTTTCTGTGACTTTATGAGATAATATCTGTGATTTAATAAGATGCACAAAATCTGTAAAAGAACAATAAATAGTTTTGAAAACTTCAGTTATTTGTCAGTTTTCAGTCCTTAAAAACTTTTCATTAAAAAAAAAAAAAGTCAAATATCTGCCAAATATCAAGATTATTTCCTGATTTAGACGCAGTCAAATAATTGAATTTTATCTTTAAACTTACAAAATACAGACTAAAATAACAAACTAAATAAAATACTGATGATTGATGTGAACATTCTTCAGAGGAAACAAGTGAATTCAAACTTTCTTTTCCGTGATGTTAATAAGTGTTGACTTGAATTTAACAAAGCAGGGAAAAAAATTATAAAAATAAGTTTTTAAAAAAAGTTTATAAAACATGTTTTTGTTGTTGTTGTTGTTGTTGTTGTTGTTTTGTAGCACCTTTGACATCAGTGAGACGTCCTGAACAAGAACAGAAACACTTTTTCCAAAACAGTCTAACATCAAAACTCGACCCTTTAACCAGAATACGACTCGTTGTCTCGTTGACTCGCTAACGGTGGGCTTTGCTGTGGTTTGGATGTTGTTCAAGCAGAGGAGGATCTGATCTGATCTCAGACCTGCAGCAGCAGCACTAACACTGTAAACACCTTGTTTCCTGTTCCTGCTGCCTTTCGTCCTCCACTCGCTGCTTCCTCTCCGTCTAGACCCGGCAGGTTCTTTCACCGCTGATGCAAATTAAACCACCGACGGTTTCCTACTTTCACAATCTGTTTTGGCTCGCTGCTTTGAGAAACGTTCTCATGAACCAACACTTGTGACATGATGGAAACATTTCTGTGCAAACATCACAAGCGACAAAACACCAAAGAACCAAATAACCAAATAACCAAAGAACCAAAGAAGTTCTTCTTCTGAGAGCAAAGAGACGAGAAGCTACTCATTGCATTTAATGAAAGTCCAGTTGATTGATGCTGATGTGTTTTAATGCTGGAAGCATGAAGACAGTGGAGGGAAAATAAATCATTTGAGCTGGTTGAAGTGATCTATTATAAAGTTCTATCTATCTATGATCTGTGTTCATGTGATGGATGGATTGTTGTCTGCGTTTCTATGACAACCGGTTCTCTGATGATGAACTTTAAACTGTAAAAAGGAAAAAGTTTTTTTTTTAAATAATTTCACATTTGATTGTTTTCGTCACATAAAAGACGGATTCATCTACGTGTTTGTTTGTTGTTTAAATGCCAAAACTGTGAATAATGTCCACATGAAAATCTATATTTCTACAAACAGTCATTTGTTCTTTAAGGACAGTGAAGTTAAACTGTTTCTGCTGTATTTAATTTATTGTTTTACAGATATTTGCTGCATCATTCTGATGAATTGCACCGTGCAACGTAAAACAACTGAAATTTTTACCTCTAATTATTTCAACATTTCATGGTCATTTTACAGATTTTGCTTCTTTTCTTAATTGTAGAATTTATCTGATAATATCACTTTTTTAAAATAAAAAATGAAGAATGTACTTGGGCAATTTTTTATTTATTTTTTAACAACTTTTAACTATATGTTTTCTTTTTAAAATATATAATTATATTAATAATGTTGTATTTTTAATATACATTAATTAATATTATATTAATGGTCATTTTACAGATTTTACTTCATTTGTTAATTGTAGAATTTATCTGATAATATCGCAGATTTGTTTTTTTTAATTAATTAATTTGCTAATTAACCGTTTTTAAAAAAAGCTGGGTCAAAAGTCAGTATTTGGGCAATTTAACTGCATAATTACTCTCTTTTAAAGATATAATTTTGTGAATATAATTATTTCACAGATATGTGCTATTATTTGAAGAAGAAAAAATCTGAAAAATGGTTAAAAAGAATATTTCCAATTTTTTTTGTTATTTTACTCTTTCTTTTTCCAGTTTTCTTAAATTGCAGAAAAACTATTATTTCACAAGTTGACTGTCAAAAAAAAAGTAATAATTTGTTCTTTTACATTGTGTAAATATGAAATAACACTGATTCAATGTATTTAAATCAGCAAAAATATGATTATTTTAAAGATATTTGTCGCTGTTTTTGTCACTTTTGCTGCCAGATTCTCAGTTTTAATGGATTTTCTAAAAAAAACAAAAAAAACTTTATGAAACCTAATCAGAATTTTTATTGCACATATTTCTAACTTAACTCTGACCAGCTAAAGATCTGTCATTAAATAATAGCTGCAGATATCCTTCATAACACTGTCATGATTTACTCTGAACTGTTGTGCTTCGTGTCTTTTTTAAGAACTACCGATTCATCAGATATAAGATGCATTTCGAGGCGTCAAATGCTCGTGTTATTTATACATTCATGAGCTGTGTGAGCCGGCTGCTGTTAGCAGGCTGCAGACTTCTGTGTTTTCTGAGGAAGTGAAAACCTTCTTTGACTTGTTTAATTTGTCGATTTTTGTAAAGTGAAAGTGTAAATGATGAGGCCTCGCAGCGTATTCCTGGGAAAAAGTGGATGTTTTGAGCAGGAAAAGTGACGAAACTGATTGAACATTGAACATTTCACTGTGCGTTGTTCCATGTACGACTGTGTTTGAGATAAATAAAGAAATAAAGACCTTGAACCTTGAACCTTGAACTGATGCATCAGGGTACCGTTTGAGCCACAGTGAGGTTTATCAGAGCCACATATTCTAAACACTTCCTTCTCTATTTTGGAGCTTTATCACACGTTCACATCACAGGTGCAGCCTGTCAGAGGAAACGTGCAAAAAGTGCGTGAATGTAAAGCAGGTTTCTGACAGCGGAGCGACTGAAACCAGCATCCTGACATCAAGAGAAGTCATTTGCATCCGTCGGAGCTGCTGCACAGACGAGCACCTGAGAGCCCTGAGCGATGTGTTCGACGCCTCGCAGCTGTTTCCCCTGCAGGTCCTGCAGAGTCAAAGGTAAGATTACAACAGATTACAACAGATTACAACAGATTACAACACATCTGGATGAAGGGAAGGTGTCTGTCGGGTAAAAGCCACATGTTGGGATCATAAAACCTGAGTCTGGAGTCCTGTTATGTTGCTGCAGTTTGGTCTGAAATCTGCACGAAAAGTCAAATTTATTAAACATCACGTGCACAAAAATAAAAATGCATGCTTTAAAATGTTCCCTTAATCAGCTTTTGACACCGATTTACAGAATATATGGATTTAATGTAATTATTTATATGATTAAATGATCATTTATTTTGCAGGAGCATGAACTGGTGTCTCGGTTAAACTGCTATAATCTATTTATTTATAGATTGATAGATAAACAGAGGAGCTGGGATCATGTCAGAATACATACCACTTTAAAAAGCTTGAATTTAAACAGAAAAGACAAAATAATGACAATATGTTGACTAAATTTAAGCACTATTACGAGCATCTAAGACTGAAATATAGATGATTGATGGAGTTTAGCCATTTCTGTGATTCAGTGATGTCAGAAATATTATTTTATGTTGCATGAGACCAAAACTTGTTTCACTAACGGCAGCATCATGTGGAGACAAACTGATAAAATACCTTGAAAAGCTTTAATTCAAATCGGCACAGAAGTGAAAGAGAAAGACGTCAACAGACAGTCAGTAACAATATCATGTTTTGAACATGTTTTGGCAGATTTAAGTTATATATTGATTAGATTTAACCGTTATTACAGCTGAATTATGTCAGAACATGTATTTTGCAGAAGCACCAAACATGCAGTGTTTCACCGCCACAAACAGGAAGTCAGGATTCTTTAAAAAGCTTTTAAAACGTGAGAGCACACCTCAGAAATAGAAATGATATCTTAAAGTTGAACCCATGTCGTGTTTTTCTAACAACACTTTTTTACAGTTTGATTTCGGTTAATTATCAACATTTAATGAAATCAAAATGGGATCCAGTCAGTTTCCTCAAAAGCCTGAAAACAAATGAACAAAAGGCGATGTTTCAGTTTGTGTTCATTAGTCGGAGCCTTCAGACGACCGCTCTGTGGTCTGCTGCCACTCTGGATAAGGTTCAGTTAAGGACGTCCCTGTGGCTCACCTGGTTGAGCGGGCGACCCATGAACAGGGGATGCAGCGGTCGTGGGTTCGACTCCTGCTCATGATCCTTTGCTGGGCTGCAAGGTGGCTCAGTGGTTAGCTAGAAGGTCGCCGGTTCGCGACACCCGAGATCTTTCTGTGTGGAGTCTCCATGTTCTCCCCGTGCAGTGTGGGTTCTCTC
>NW_007577850.1:529034-531467 GCF_000690725.1 Stegastes partitus | reverse complement strand
TTCCAAACAGCAGCAGCCGCTGAGATCAGGGTGAGTAAGAAACATCTGCTCTCCAGATGTTTATCCGCCGCCTGGACGCCTTGATAGGAGACAAAAGTGTGACAGTAGACGTTCAGCTTGAGTCCCGTCGTGGATCTGACGTGGTGTTTGTGTCCAGAGTCTTTATTAGGACTCTTGTCAGAGGGAATATGGACGTTGTTTCGCTTCTTCTTGTGTGTTGTTCCTATAGTTTGTGTTTTTTATGCACCTTCACTTGCATGAAACACAGAATACTTGTTGTTGTTGTTGTTGTTGTTGTTGCTTGGAGGCTGAGCTGGAGGTGATATATCATGTGGAGCTTCTGGACCCCAGACTGTTGCTCTCGTGTGTATTTCTGCTGTTTGGTCATTTCATTTATTCAGTGTTCATTTTTACAGCGATGTTTTGTGAAATAACTTAACTATTAATGTGCATGTTAACTGGAAGCAAACAGGCCAGAGGTGGAGTGTTATGATTTGAGTATTATGATCAAAAATCAGTATTTTATAAACATTAAACACTCTTTCTGCTGCATGTGAATCAGCTGAAACGTGTTATTTTACATGTTTTCTGTTGTTTTTGATGTATTTATAAATTTTAGAGATTTTCCTCATGTTGTTAAATTCCAGGTTATGACTGCAGAAGTAAAGTAAAAAGTCATTATTTTACAGNTTCTAGAACATTTCAGTTGGTGTTTATTAGTCAGAGCCTTCAGACGACCGCTCTGGGATCTGCTGCCGCTCTGGTTGAGCTCTGCTAAAGGTTTAGTTAAGGGCAGGCGACCCATGAACAGGGGCGATAGTTTCCAGATGCAGCGGTCGTGAGTTCGACTCCCGCTCACGGCCCTTTGCTGCAGGTCTCTCCCCATTCTTCTCCTCCCTTTCCTGAGTCTCTCCACTGCTCTAAAGTAAAGGCAACAAGCCCAGAAAGTATTTTTTTAAAAAAAGGTTAAGTTAAACTCTGGTTCAAGTTCAGGAGCTGCTGTGGTCATGGTGACGTGTAGAGTCCCAGAGTTTCCTCCTTCATCCTGAAGGCAGCACATGTTCTTCACAACAGCCACTTAAAGTATTTATAGAGAAACAACTGGAGCTGTTTTTGTGTCTCCTCCTTCAAAACAACAACGAACAACATCGAGCCGCAGACGAACCAACACGTCTCGTTACGTCACAGACTTTTGTGTTTGTTTACTTTTATTTACAGTTTTTGATAAAAGAAAACTGACCATCAGCTGCTGCCTCACACACGTGAAAACACACTTTTTGACAACGACACTGTAAAAACAACGTGAGAACATTTTGCAGCATTTTTACAAGATTTATTATTTATTTATTTTAAATGATGGAATATTGTAACATTCAAAAGCTGTAGCAGTAACAGTAATAATAATAATAATAATAATAATAATAATAATAATAATAATAATAATAATAAAGAAAAGGTTTTTATTTTTAATTTATTATTATTTGAATACATTTTTTTAACATGTTCAACATGTAAAATAAGATAATTTTTTCTACTATTTACTTTTTTTCTTAACTTCAATAATTTTTCTTTCAAAGCATGAAAACATGTCATAAATGTCATTATTTTTCATATGCTTGATGCTATTTGTGAGGAAAATCAATATTTTTCTGATATTAAATACAGTAACAGATGGTGTCATTCTACAGTGAAACATAATAAATGTGTATTTATGTGTTTTTTTTATGTATTTTGATTTGGATATTTTGTTGTTGTTTGCTGTTGTTTTACAGTTTTGTTCCACTTTTATGTGGCTACCAGGTAAAGTGTGACTGTTTTCTGTTCTTTCCCTGATATTAGCTGTAATTTAACAAAACTGGGACAATTTTAAAATAACTGGTAAAAATAAAATGTATTAACATTTTTAATCTGTGATATTATAATGAGTGTTCTTTCAAAGTACAGCTAGCATATGGACAATGAACAATAAATAAAATAATAAATAAAACTGGCTGATTTATCATCAGCTTCTGTCACCATCTTATGTATATAGTCTTTTTTTTTTTTTTAACGCTGTATATAATGTTTTTCTCTTGTAATTTGTGTGTTCCTGTTTCGTACATTGTGCGCTGGCTGTTCCTAAATTATCCTTGCAGCTGTTGAACCGGTGAACTTCCCCCACTGTGGGATCAACAAATGTATCTTTTATCTTTATATTAGCTGTAATTAACAAAACAGGGAGAGACTTTGCTCCTCTTGGTGCTGTTGCGTTGTTGTGTTGTTCACCTGGTGGTGGCGCTGCACCGACCAGGAGGGGAACCCACAGTTTACGGAACCTTTGTACAGAATGTCACAAGAACCCTCGAAGCCGCTGTGAAACCGCTCAGTGAAGGACGGGAGGGTGGGCCGGGTCTAAAAACAGAACACACTGCTGGGGTGTGTGTCAGTGTGTGT
>NW_007577850.1:504766-527697 GCF_000690725.1 Stegastes partitus | reverse complement strand
TATGTATTTTTTAAAAAAAAAATCTTTTAATTAACCATTTTTTAAATAATTTTTTTCACAGATGTTTTTTTTTACAGTAGATTTTTAGAGTTAATTTTAGAGCTGCAACTATTGATCAGTTAATTGATTAGTTGTCAACCACATGTGTAAATATTATATATTGATCTAGATTCTCCTCTTTTGTCGCGTTGACATAATAATGTTGCATCATCTTAATGTTTTGTGTAATCTGAGCTCAGATTTCTGCATTAGTTGATCTAAATTAGTTGTGTTTCTGCATCTTCAGGTCAGGATTTCCCGCCAACACAGAACTGTCATCCTCTCACTTGGGTTTTTTTAAAATTAACTCCACATCTGTCCTCCTCTCAGAGTCTCTCTCGGTGTGTTGGTCCTGGTTTCCCGTCCGGATGAGGATGCGGGGTCGTTCAAACTCGTCGGACGCCGGCAGCGGCTTCGGTACGAACGTGCTGTTGGACCAGAGCGGCAGAACCACGGGTCAAGGATGGCTCGGAGGCAAGCTCCGGAAGCTGCTGAAAACCCCACAGGCTCCACCCAGTGTTGGTGGTGGTGGTGGAGGAGGAGGTGGAGGAGGTGGTTCTGCCACTGATGGACTCCAACCGCTGGAAGAAGAGAAACCTGCAGTCGGTGAGCAGCATCGAAACACATCCAAGAACTGAGCTGATCATCCAAACTAGAAGAGAAACGGACATTTTAGAGTCAGAAAAGACAAACAGATGCTGCTTAGTGTCACTAGCAACCACCTCGGACAAGAACAGAGTCTAATTTTCACTTATATGGTGAAAAAAACACAATTTCAGGAAGAATTGTTGCAGGAACACAGTGTCAGAGTCACTGCAGCCAACAGAAACGACAGAAGTCAGCTGTTTGTTAGACGGAAATGTGACCAGAAATGACATTACAGTATTATTTCTCTGAGGCAGCAGAAAACTTTTATGAGAAAATGAAGGAAATACCAACAGCAGGTAGCAGATATGATGGAAACAGTTGGTTCCTGTCACAGTTGGAGCTGCGTGGTGTCGACATTATGATAAATGACAGCAGTCGTCAGGGTCAAACTACAGTAAAAGGGCATCAACAGGCTTTTTAAAGATTATCTCAGGAAGAATTAAATATATTCAGCTAAAGTCTCATCTTCCTAAATATTCACATTTTTCAAACCAGACGTGGTCGAGCAGAAGTTGCTCTTAAAAACGTGACGAGTCAGGCAGTTAAATTAGATGCATGACAGAAAATATCCATAACTGATGATGAAGAAGGTGTCAAGCGAACGAGATTCCTCCATCCAGACAGAAGCAGCAGCTCTGAGTCTAACCTGCATGTCTTCCTGTTTCTCAGTGAGGCTCACGTTTGAGCAGAACCTGGAGGAGCATCATCTGCTCGAAGCCGACCGGCTGCTGATCGAGCGAGAGCAGCGTCTGTTCGGGGAGATAACCGAGTCTGAGGGCCTCTCACGTCACCAGGAGGAAGTGGAGCAGCTGGCCGCAGACCGAGGAGTCCTGGACACGCTGGTCTTCCAGACTCTGATGCAGAGTTTGTCCCTCGGCCCAGAGGAGCTCAACAACGATGGCAGGGTGTCGGGCCTGACGGTGGCCCTCAGGTCGGCCGTGGAGGCCGTGCAGCTGGAGGAGCAGCAGGACCAGCTGTGGAGGCAGAGCCAGAGACCTCCTCCGTCCTGGAGGCCCTGCGTCTGGAGGAAGCGACACGACTCAGTGCTGCGCCTGCTGGTGGAGGCTCGCCTGGACAACCCCCGGGCGACCCCCACCACCTCCACCAGCACCACGCCGCAGTCGTCCCTGCAGGCCGACATGCAGAGCATGGGCCGGCAGCTGAAGGAGGACCTGCTGGTGGTGGTGACGGTGCTGAAGAGCTGCTACCCTCCACACATGGACATCTGCAACCTGTACGCCCGCATGTACCACCAGAGCTTCGGCGCCAGGCTCAGGAAGATCGCAGACTTCGGCCTGGACGACAAGGACTGCACCTCCCTACTGCTCTGGAGCAACAAGTACTACCCCGGGTGAGTGGAGCAGAACCTGAGTAGCTCTGGGTTGGTTCTGGGCTGTGGTGGTGGACTTGGAGTAGCAGAACCGAAACATGGAGGCATTAATGTGAGTCAGGGGTGTTGCAGTACCGTCTAAAACCTGCAGGACAGGAGCTCACCAGGACCAGATGTAGAGTCTCACCCTTATTATTTGAACTTCTTCTGTAAATTTCTTCCAGGAATCACTTTCAATGTGCATCGTAAATATCGCTGACCTGACTCGACTTTGTCAGAAGAACACTCGAAAGCACTACTCAAATGAGGAAGTACGATAGTGAACGAGTTCCTTAAGCGACAACTGATGCAAAACAAGCAAAAAAAAGTTAGGAATTTAAGCATGAGGTTTGGTTTTAGTGTTCTCAGTCCACACATGAACCATCTACACGACTAGAACTCAGCTCGTCTTCCATTTAGTTTCACTGTTTTACTGTAAAATCTGTTTTTTCTCTAACTGACTCTGTGGAAAAGCATCTCGCCCTGAGGTTGTGCAATAAAGTGTTGAAGATGATTAAATCCAGCAGCTTCTCACGGAGCTTCTCACGGAGCTGCTCCTCTGCTGACACTCCCTGATCAGAACCAGATCACGGCAACAAGTCGCCGCTCGTCTGAAAAATGTGACCTGAAACAACACAGCACACCTCGTCGTTGTTGTTGTTGTCTGGTATCAAAACGTTGACGATGTGTCCTCAGGCGTTAATGGACGTGATGTTTGTTCTGCGTTAAAGGATCCTGCAGAAGCCAGAGCTGGTGAACGAGATCGACGCCGAAGCTTTGGGGAAACTGCTGCCTGACAATCTGGTGGAGCCTCTGGAGGAGCAGTTTCTGAGCAACCAGCAGGTGAGTTAACTGGAAGGACTCGTGACGCTCTGGACGATGTTCTGCTGGGAAACCGGCACCTGAACGTTCCTGCAGGACACATTCACCTCTTTCTGCAGGATGATCCCTCCTGAAACACTGCAAATATGGTTCAGGAATGATTTAATGAACATAGTAAAGAGTTCAAGGTGTGTATTCGGCCTCCAAACTCTCCAGATTTCGGTCACCGAACTTAAAGAATCTGCTGCAAACGTCTCAGAGTCTGGATCCACTCGATGTCAGGCTGCTGGTTCTGAAGTTGTTGATCTAATGTTGTTTTAACAGCAGCAAAATAATTAACATAATCTGTTTATTGTGAGTCTGAAGTGTCGCTGCAGCCCCTCAGTGCAGCTTCACGGTTTTCATTTCTGCTCTTTTTTTTTTGCAGAGCGAGCTGATGACGTACGTCGGCCGAGTCCTGGAGGAAGAGAAGGAGAAGTGGACTAAAGGGGAGGAACCGACGAGGGAGGACGGCTGCTACGTCAGCACGGTGGCTTGCGACATCATTCTGGTACGGCAGTGATAATCAATCTATAATCAATGCTTTCATGATTATTTATCTGTCTAGTGTGAAATCGACGGCGTGGAAGGAGTCGACTTCCAGCAGCTTTCACTTCACTCTCTCAGTTTCCAAACAGCAGAAAAACACCTTTAAAATGAAATGAAAACTTTATTTATGTGTTTTGCCGTACAAAAAACATCCCAACCAGTCAGGCCAAATGGAAAAAGTAAAGTCAGAAATGAAATAGAGATATAAAATGGAATAATTTATTTTTTTCTGTTTCATTCAAGTCATGCTTATACATGTTTATAATACACACATTTTTTTCAGCATTTAAATAATTCTCATTTTCACAAGCTTCAGCATTAATTCCATAAACTTTATATAAACTTTATTGATGCTGACAAACTTGTGTCAGAATCATGAAACAATCATTCAGTGCAGTGAAGCGTTTTGCTCGTGAGCTTCAGAGCAACACGTGCAGGATAATGTTTGAACTTTCACATGTCAGCTGCAGCCAAACTGCAAACTTTGAGGAAAAATATTAACCAACAAGGAAGTGAACGGGATTTAATCGGGGGAAACACTTGTTGGAAACTCACATGTTGCAGGTTAATAAGTGAAATAAAGTCACCGGCTTTAGCATCTTTGTGTTGGTTTGACTGTTGCTGGATGTAAAACAGTCAGAAAAGAGCTTTACATGTTCATGTTTATAATCTTTAGCTCATCAACGGCATGGTGACGTCAGCGCAGACCATCACAGGAGACCTGCACAAAGCTCAGAGCATCACAGGACAACTCAAAGACCTGATGCAGAGGTAACAGCATCGACATGTGGGTTTTAAAAGGCAACATTCGTGTTTTAAACTGAGCAAACTTATGAAAGCTGTCCGTTCCATCTGCTGCAGGTACAAAGCGTTTCACGACAGCGTCATCAAACAGAACAGAGCGAACAGCAGGGCGCTGATCAAAGCCAACCTCGGCTGCATCCAAGACTTCAGGTTCGTCTCTGATCTGATGAAATCACGGATAAGTTCTGATTAATTCTTCGCTGTGAGTTAACGTGTCTCGTGTCTGCAGGGACTTCCTGGTGAAGAAAAGCCACCTGTTCCCCAACAACGTGCGAGAAAACTGCCTGAGCGTCCTGAACGACATGAAACAATCCGCTCACACGTATTTAATAAACCCCGTGCACAAAGTTCTCAAGGTGAGTTTGTTGTTTCAGATGTTTTAGAGTCAGTTTCTGCATATTTTCACTGCGATGTAAAGTCCAGCACCACAAAGAAGGAGACAGAACTCAGAAATGAGTCTGAAGCCATAAATCATTGAAAGAGACCAAAAAAACTGGCTGAATTTCTTTCTAAATTAAAATCCACGTGGAGTTTGGCTGACAAAGAGTTACACGGCATTGAAAGAATGCGCAGAGATCAAATTAAAATGGCTAAATTAAAAGGAGACTACATCAGCATCAGCGTGTACAATGTGTGAACACAGCCTGCAGTTCAGCCGAGAAGTTGTTCAATTTTTATCACGTGATTCTTAGTCGCAGCTGAGTCGCTAATGGCTTCACAGCTGCACCGAATTACACAATATTTTTTGTTTTTAACAGATTCTTGTTAATGCAGATTCATTGTTTTTGCTAATTTTTTTGAATGACACACATAGAATAGAATGATTTTCATGAAATATCACGATTTTCAAGCTGCAATTTGGGTGTTTTCTCTGGTTGGAGCACCACGTGACAGATAACTGTTTCATGGAGCGTCTGAAAACTGGAAAATCTGATAGTTTTTTTCTGGTTTTATAGTTGGTAAAATTTGGGCAATTAAAGGATTATCTGAAATCTCAAACAAGCTGGTTTGTTTTGGGGACCGAAGGGTTAAAAGCAGTTTTCTTACCGTCAATAAGTTTCACAAAATCTTATAAGTAAGTATAAAAATCCTGATATATGTTCTTCCTCAGGTCAATTTTCATGTTAAAAATCCATTAGTGATCTTAACTTGTTGCATTAATTTATTTAGACTCGATCCTAAAAATCCACCAGAAACCACTAGCTGTGTATCCCTCCGCTGATGAAAATAGTCCCCCAATAAGAGCACTGTTTCCCTCCATTTTTGTTTTTGGCTAAAATAAGAACAGGCAATTAAATAAAAATCCTTCTGTGTGGACCTCCCACAGCCCCAGTACCAGAAACTGGGAACCAGCGACTGGCTGAAGAAGAACTTGTCCGAGAAGCTGCTGATCAGCATCGAGAAGGAGCTTCTGGAGCTGCAGGGTTCGGCTGCATCATGTCAACAGGTAACGAGAAAGAAAGAAAAAAACTCTTTTATTTCTGGTTTTGGTTTTTTTTGAACACGTGCAGCTTTAACATGTGTTCACTGACTTCAGGAGCTGATGGGTCGGCTCCACCAGGAGGTGACGGAGGAGTACGTGAGGAGGCTGCTGAGAGGAGACGTGAAGCTGAAGGACAGAGAGAAGCAGCAGAAGGCTTACGTGACTGTGAAGGACGACGCCGAGGGTTTGCACAAGCTGTTCAGCAGCATGGTGAGAGCTCAGCATCACTGACTGTTACTGGAGCAGCAAGTCTGGGCTGGAAACCTGCAGGACAAAGACTAATAAAACCCACTAGAGTTAACATGAGTCAGTTCATATCTGTGATGCAACAACGAGTCGGAACAACTGCAAACTTTTTGCATTGCATCACAGTTTACATTGGAAAATAACACAAAAACCCCTTTAATTAATCAAAAAATGGCAATTATTTCCATCAAGCACATACTTTTCATACAGTCTTCCACCATCACGCTTCTAATATTATGAAAGAATTACAAAAAATATCTCTAATGTCGACATTTTACGGTGAGATTTACACAAAAACACAACAATTTAATGGTACAGAATATTGTTTGTTCAGGCTAATATGAAAATAATCTGCATGTTTTATGAGATCAAATGATCAGAAGCAGAAGCAGGATCTGTTTTATCGCCTGGTAGGTTTCCACAAATGAGAAATTTGACGTCATGTTAATAGTAAACATAACATTTTAAAAGTGAATTGACAGTAAATGCAGCAAATTTCCGGGATTAAAAGGAGTCAAAACTAAAAGAAATATTTGAAATATGATGAAAGATGTGGAAGCAGGTGTAATTAGTCTTTATATTAACCAAGATAAGAGTTTAAAAGTAAATAAATAACCATGAAAGTAGCCCATTGGCCTCATAAACATCACCACATTAAAAAAAAATCACTCCAGATGTCAAAATAATAACATGTTATCCAGGACTGAGCCATTATCTGAGTATTAAATATCAGAAAACACACATAAATAAAAGATACTGATCATTTAGGATGATGATAATAATGTCGTAGCTTTTCTAAGCTGTACGTTTTGCAAATCACGTGTGGCCAGTATTTTCATCAGCTCGCTCTAAGTGTGTTTTATTACTTCCTTGAACAGCTTTTGTGCCAAAAATGTTTGATATCGAGCGTTAAATGTGGGTTTTCAATGAATAGAATGTCTGTTTATCTGAAAGCGCATCAGCGAGGTGTGTGATTAAGAGGAAACTCCAAACAGCTCATGAAACACGAGGTCACTGCTGTAGGAAGCCGTCTGACGTTACCGATTTGTCTCCTCAGGGATCGCAGGAGGTCTGGCTCAAGGAAATCCTGACCAAGATCGCAGAAGTGCTGAAGCTCCAAGACGTTCCAGCCATCCAGATGCAGATCTTCTCACTGGGATCTGATTATCCCGACCTCAGGTAGCCGTCAATTAAAATGTGTTTATTCAAACCTGTTTAATCGAGCGAAACTGACCCAATAAGGACAGAGCAGCAGCACGACAGCAGCAGTTTACACGACCTCAGAGCCAGAATAAACAAACCCGGTTTTCAGGCAGCAGAGGAAGTGAACGGAGCCAAACATCTCCGGAGAGGTCAGATGTTTCCTGGCAGCAGGATGAGCTGCGTTATGAGAATAACTGTGAGCTACAAGCAGCTTATCTGGAAAAAGTTGTGCGCTGACACAATAAGCAGTAAATGGTGCATTAGCTTAGCTTAGCATAGAGACTGGAAACAGGGAAACCCATCTACCAGCAAGTCCAGAGCTCAGGAATTAAAATTTGACATCCAATTATTTGTTCAATCTGCCCTTGAACTAATAGGAACAACTGTATCTGTCAATAATTCATTTTTTCAACACATTTTTTGACCAATTTGCTGTTATTCTACAGATTTTTCCAATGAAACTATGAAAATCACAGAGGAAAAAATATATTAATTTACATGTTAACTTCAAAAATAGGATAAAACTTAGAACCCCATCAAAAATCCACATAAAAAAAATAGGGTTAATCTTCCGTAATATTTGAACATAAAACTACACAATTTTAAAGAGAATTTAAATTGTAAAAAAAAAAAAAAAAAAAAAAGATTAAAAAGAATGTACAGATATTTGTCGTTATTTGAAACAATAAAAAAAATTATATTGAGGATTGAAAAAATAGAGAATAATTTTTTCTACTTATTATCATTACACTTGTTACTTTAAAAATATTAATTAATTAATAATTATTTACACGTTGATTGTTAAAAAAAAATACAAATAAAAGTACAAATAAAAAGGCCAAAAATGTGAATAATGTTGACAAAAATTTTGCAAATAGTGATTTTTAAATTTTTTTTATAATGTTCAATTGTTTTGTTTGTTTGGTTGTTTGTTTTTTACTGTTCTTAAATTGGCTAAAAATAGATTTTACAGAGATAAAATTTATAAAAAAAATGTAGGTTAGGGATTGAAAAGTGGTAAATAATTGTTGTTATTTTATACATTTTCTCTGTTATGTTAAATTACAGATGATACAAAATTATAATAAAAAAAATAAACAGCCAAAAAATTTAAATAATGACCAAAAAAATCTGTCTTTTTACTGTAGTGTTTCTGCAGTTCTCATGTCTGCTAAAAATAGAATTATCTTCCATTATTTGAAAAAAAATAAATTATATTAGGGATTGAAAATTGGTAAATAATTCTTGTTATTTCAAAAATTTTCTTTGTTTTGTTGAATTACACATAATGTGTAGTAAAATTGCAGAAAAGGATTAATTTTTACAAAAATATACAATTTTTTAACTGTATTTAAATCAGCTAAAAATATAATTTACAGACATTTGTTGTTATTTTCACCATTTTTAGCGTTTTTTTAACGTTAAAGTATTCCCCTATATGTTAACTTATTGTTCAGGCATCCTGCTACCAGATTTTTACAATTTATTATTCACATTACTGATAAATACATCAGATCAACACAGGCTGATTTTTAAAGAGCACATATGATATATTTATTCAATATTTCTTCCCTGTTCCAGCAGTGTTCTACTTTACTGTTTGTTTTTGTGCATGTAAAACTTACAAATACATCAAAACTGATATTTTTTTATTTAAAACTTGTGCCCAACATCCACACTAATTTCTACGTTTGTGGTAATAAATAATGAACGTAATGTACACACATGATCGCCACGTAGATTTGTCATTCAACCTTCTTCTCTCTCTTTCTGCCCACAGTGAAAAACAGGTTTCGGCTTTGCTCAAACTCAAGACGACTCTCAGCCGGGCCGACAGGAGAACCGTCAAAGACACTCTGGTGGACGCTTTGAAAGAAGCCAACGCTGACGCCAACACTCGGCCGTTCTTCTGCAAAATCATCGTCAAATGAAAATGTGCACTTTTCTGGGTTTTTTGTGAACTGAGGGGTTTAGTTACTGTATGGACACGTGAGTTACTGCCACCACGCTGCTGGCAAATATGGTGCTTCTCACAAATCTGCTCTGTGTGAGGGAACGTCTGATTGTTTTTTATTTTTATATCAAATCAGTGCTAAAGTTTGTTGTTATTATATCATCTTTTTCTTCTTTATGGAAGGGGACACACGTCTGATGTACATAATATAATGTAAATTAAATTTATAAATAAAGTTTAAATAAATCTGAAACCTGCGTGATCTGACAGTGATTTACGGAAAATCTTAAACCCCATTGCACATTTTGCACACGTCTGCTTTTCATTTAAATCAGCTTTTATTGTCATTAGATTTAAAAAAAAAACCTAACAGAGGACTTGAGGAGGTTCATGTACATAAAATAACCCAAAAAATGCTAAATACATGCATCAGGTTGTCTGTCAGGGTTTCACTACACTGCATAAATTTTACCCTCTAACTTTACGAACATTCCAACGCAGCTACTGAGAAGTGTTACATCATGATGCTGCCACCACCATGCTTCACGTCATGATGCTGCCACCCCACTAGTGGGGATTTTGTGTTCGTTGTGATGTGCAGTATTTGGTGTCCACCAAGCACACCGTTTAGTCTGTCGGCCAAAAATCTCCATTTTGGTCTCATCAGACCACAGAACCTTCTTCCAGGTGACTTCAGAGTCTCCCACTTGTCTTCTGTTGAACTCTAGTCCAGATTTAATCTGAGCTCTTTTTTCCCTAACAGAGTCTTTCTCTTTGTCTCCCATAAAGCTTTGATGGTGAAGAACAGACACCAGTTGTTGTATGAAAAGTTCTGAACATCTGAAGCTCCTTCAGAGGAGTCATAGGCGTCTTGGTGGCCTCATTCATTGGACTCTTTCTTGCTTAATATTTTAAAGACATCCAGCTACTGGCAGACTTACACATGTGTCATATTTCTTCCATTTTGTAATGATGGATTTAACTGGACTCAGCGAGATATTCAGTGGAAATTTATAGACTTATAGAGGATGAGAATGCGTTTAGCTCTGAAGGTATTTGGCCATAAAACAAAACGCTAGACAAGTTAACATCAGCTGAGGACACGACATTAAAAGCCAGAGGAGTCATTAGAATTCCTCTTTTGAGTGCCAATAGTTTTTGAGATTTGAGCTCAATCAGAAACAATAGATTGTCCGACCAGCAGTTCTTCCAGAGTAACACAGTTCTTAATTTCCAGAAACAACAACTTGGCAGCAGGAGCGTCTCTCTGAAGCTGTTTCCCAGAGACAGGTCAGAGGTCGCTTCGAGCTAACAGAGACCTCATCAGGGGAGATTTAAAACCTCTGCTCCTTCTATTCTAGCACCATCGAGAAACCCGTCTCAATGTGATTTACTCGGCAGCGAGCAGCCAAAGTCGACCTGAAACAATTCTGGGAAATCATTGAGCCCCTTGTTTGGGAATCGAGGTGTTTCCAGTGTGTTATTTCAGCGTCGGAGCTGCAGCTAGCGGCCGTTCATCAAGGCAGGGGAAGGATGTGAGTCTCCAGGGCGTCGAGGCAAATTACTGTCAGCGCGCGGGTTTTTCCTGGACGTCTGTTGGTGCTGGTGTCCGAGGAAGGAAGCTGGAGGAGCTGGAGTTTCTTCTGGAGAGCAGAGGGAGTGAAGCTCATTAAAGCTCATTAAGGAGGGACTCTGATGGGAATCACCAGAATGACCAGAAGCTGGAAGCCCCCCCCCGCTGCCTTCCTGCTACACACCGTCACAATAATATTACATTTTTTCCATGTGATTGATGGACACCCCCCACACAACTTTTTCTTTTATTGTCATTTATTTAAATATATTTAATTTCACTCGTTTATTTATTTGGACTTTTTTGTATATTGTGTAAAAACAAAAAAGCTAAATATTGCTCTCTGATTTTTTCGAAGTGATGCAAAAAACAATAACTGTGAAATTTATCTGTTTTCATTGTCTGAAACTTTCTGTCCTTGATGTGCCACATTTTTCAATTAAAATATTATTTTAAGAAAACAAACAAGTGCTTTGCAATAACACACGTCAAATTAGACAAATAATAGGAAAACAATTCCAAGAAATCCCAAACTTTAAGAGCATAAAACAGTCAAGTTGAGGCTTTTATTAAAGCCACTGAGTCAAAGTATTTCACAGTAAAACAGTCAACAAACAAGAGTAAATAATAATCAATTTTATATGATGGATTAAAATCCTACAAAATCCTACTTTACCTGATCAATCAGAGCTGTCTCATAAGTGTTAAGTTTTATCCTCAGTGTTATGTCCCTGTGAGGTAGGGGATGAGGAGAGTAACACGAGTAAAATGAAAACTGGGTTATTGGACCAGGAAACTGATTGTTCAACAAAAAGTCTGGTTTATTTTACAAACAAAGGAAAACAAGAATGCAAACTAGAGCGAGCTTCCTGGAATAAAAGGCGACCCTACGATCACCAAACAGCGCAACAACCACAGAGTCCCCAGAGTGGCTGAAGCCAGGCTCAATACCACAAACGCCTCACTGCTCTGTCTGCCGATTCAGCCCACTGGCCACCATGATCAGGCTGGCTCAGCTTTTCAACCGTCTCTTGATGACCTGCACCTGGCCACTTCCTCTGGGCACCACCTGAAAGGGATTCACACAACCGACACACCAATACTCGGCACTAAGGGCCGTAACACTCATCCATCCATCATCTATACACCGCTTAATCCTCACTAGGGTCATGGGGGGCTGGAGTCTATCCCAGCTGACTCAGGGTGAAGGCAGGTTCACCTGGACAGGTAACCAGTCTATCACAGGGCTACACTTAGAGACAGACAACCAAGCACACTCACATTCACACCTACAGACAATTTAGAATCACCAATTAACCTCAACATGTTTCTGGACTGAGGAAGGAAGCCGGAGAATCCGGAGAGAACCCACGCTGCACGAGGAGAACATGGAGACTCCACGCAGAAAGATCGCGGGTGTCCTCACCAGGACACGAACCAGCGACCTTCTTGTTGCGAGGCAACAGTGCTAACCACTGATCCACCTTGCAGCCCCCGTAACACTCAGGTTTTAGCTAATTTATCTCACGTATCTCGACTCGTAAAACCTAACTGCTCTATGATGTGTACCTTTTTATGGCTCCCTGCCTAAAATTTCAGATTATTCAACATGTTTTGGTGAGTGTTTGTTAATAACGTGGGTTTGGGCCTTTTAAAATACGGAAAAACTCATAAAAACAAGTACGTATGGAGGGAAAAATAGCAGGTTTTACCAAAATCCTCATCATCAGGCCTTGACAACATCTGGAAAACAGAGTGTTGGTTTATAATCTATATAACATTTAATATCCTATAATCTGTGTTTATATATATTTAGAGGAGATGAGGCAGCTCAAAATACAGAGATAGGATGAACCTCTTCCAACCTGAATCTCCTTTATGGAGGCCTGAGGATGTAAATATTTAAATATGAATAAAGATGAAACAGACCTTGTGCAAGAACAATAACAGTATTCCTTCCTGCTCTTTAAATCATCCAGAGAAGCCTGTGATTTATACAAACTCTTGCTATGACCCTCAGAAGTTCTCAGTGTTGCCTCCCTCTAGTGGACTTTATCGGCGACACGATAAAAACACAACCAACAACACGGATTGTTAAGGAATCACAGGAAGTTTATTGATCACATTAGCAAGAAAAAAAAAGGTGCGTTTTCTACCCTGGAACCATTCTAAGCAACAGAATCATCATACAGAGTACAGAATGTCACATTCAAATAGCTGTAAATACACCAAAGCATAAAAAAGGGTCTGAAAAACGGCATTTTAACCATCACACAGGAAGCACCGTCTGGTTTCAGTGGAATGCATCAGTTAGACGTTTAGCAGAAAGTACAGCAGACCTACACCCTGATTTTTTAAGAAAATACGATTTAAAAATGAATAAAAATAAAATAAAACAACATCTCAGATTTTAACGGAATCTGTCGTTCAGGTACAATTAGCGTGTGCCACTCAGTTAACGGGAACATCTGAGCTTTTAATAAAGTCTAATTATTTGATTGATGGGGGATTTTTTTTTGTTTGTTTGAATTGTACATCCATATAAATAAAACCTAATAAATATTGAATTAATAGTAAAAAAAAGACAAAAAATGTCAGTGCATCTTCACCCTCTGAACTCCAAAGCAATGTGTTCCTTTTTTTTTTTTTTTAAATCCTAAAAATTACACCGCTTATCACAAATAAATCATCAGTTTTAAACTGATCATGACGATATCTTGTGTGATGTATGGTGCAGTCAGGAAAAATAGATAAACAAAGGGTTAAAATTCTTCAAAATCATACATTCAAAATATTAAAAATATTTAAAAAATAAGGCACTTGCATGAACCAGACTCTGTTAAAAATAATAATATTAATATTTTGTGCTCTTCTGTGCAGCTAAGAAGCCCCTCAGCTGCAATTAAAAGTCACCTGACAACATTTCAGAGACTGTTTGGTTGAGCCTCAGGCAGAGAAGAGAGGAGACGAGTATATAAAGGAGATTTTATCAATAAAATAAATGCAGCATGAGTAAAAAAAAAATCAAATTTTTAAAAAAAGCTGAGAGTAGTGTAAAAGAGCATTTAGTTTGCAGAAGCTGTGAAACGTTTTTTTTTCTTTTCATCATTAGAGTTCAAGAAACAAACTCAACACATGACCTCGTGCTTTGTTTTTGGTTTTTGCACAATAACAATGAAGTGCAAACATCTTTAAATCTCCACAACTTGAAGATTTTAAAACGCAACCATGTAAACAACATAAAAAACAAACTATAAAGCCAACATATACTAGTACGTGGTCCTAGTTTATTTTTATTTATGTGATCAGGGACCATGCACTTTCACACAGAAAACATCTGATGTATTGCGCATAGAGTGTAAAGCATTAAGCTCATTTTCAACTCCTGTCCCTGGTTTAGGTTTGCTTTAGTGACAAACCAGACCTCACATTACCTTTAAGGAATTAATTCATTTTTCTTGTTTTCACCGTTCTGTGTCTACTACATTGAAGACATCTGAGTTCTCTCTCTTTCATGTTGCTCTGTTTTCCTGGACTTCATATTGCAGTAAAACATGAGCCCACAGTGAGGAAAAACATAACAAGAGCAAAAAAAAGAGGAAAAAAAGCCCAGAAACTGCTCATAGTTCAGACGGGGTTTTTTTCAGTCATTTGAGCTTAAGAAAAAACTCAACGTATGACCTCGTATTTTGTTGCACAAAACAATAAAGTGCAAACGTATTTTCAGCATCTTTGAATCTCCACAAAGCTAAACTTGAGGATTTTAAAGTGCAAACAAGTGAACAACCTAAATAAAAACTATAAAACCAACATATACGTGGTCCTAGTTTAGGTTTGCTTTACTGACAAACTGGACCTCTCATCACCTCATAGTTCAGAGGGTTCTGTTCTTTTGTCATTGGAGCTCAAGATAAACACTCAAATTCAACATATGAACTCGTGTTTTTTTTTTTTTTTGCACAATAACAATAAAGTGCAAACATCTTTAGGCGTCTTTAAATCTCCACAAAGAAAAACTTGAGGATTTTTANGACCTCTCATCACCTCATAGTTCAGAGGGTTCTGTTCTTTTGTCATTGGAGCTCAAGATAAACACTCAAACTCAACATATGAACTCGTATTTTTTTTTTTTTTGCACAATAATAATAAAGTGCAAACATCTTTAGGCGTCTTTAAATCTCCACAAAGAAAAACTTGAGGATTTTTAAGCGCAAACCAGTAAACAACCTAAAAAAAACCTATAAAACCAACATCTGGTCCTAGTTTAGGTTTGCTTCAGTAACAAACTAGACCTCACTCTACCTTTAAGGTATAAATAATGAGTTCTTTGCAGTATAGAACTGAGATCAGTGACATACATGCTGCATGCAGCCTCTCGTACACAAATACAACTTGTGCTAAAGCTCATACCATCTATAACTTCTCATCATCTGAGTCTCAACATCAGAGCTAACAAATGAGTAACGGAGTGATGCGAGAGCTCACAAACTATTTTAACTGTCGCCTCTTGGATGCAGCTGAGCCTCTGCGGAGAAGCATCACCAGCAGGGCAGACAGAAGAACCAGGATCCGGAACCGGCTACGGGTCGGCCGCTGGGTAGAGCCTCCATCACCTCCCTGACCTGCCGCTTGGACAGACCCTTCCATCGCAGCAGAGCGGGCAGCAGTGCCAGGTCCTCGCTGTGGTCAACAGGAAAAACAGCAGCAGATTAGAAACGTGCAGTTCCTCTGATGACCACTAGGTGGAACCAGGTTCTAGAACTAAAGGACCTCAGGTGTGTATGAAAGCAGCGGAGGTGCATAAAAAACTGGTCGTCTCCCAGTTTGTACGCGACTACAGCTGTTTTTATCAGGATTGGTCACAGTGAGCGAGGAACGTTCTCACGTGCAGAGATCTGTTAGTCTGTTAGTATTTACTGCAGATAATACACTTTGATTTGGCAAAAAACTGAGATTTCCATGTATCCTTCATGAAGGGACAGTTTAAATGTTAGAAGTTTAAGAGCTTTGTTGATTGAAGGAGGCGTATAGGTTTTGTTGAACCAGCTGACTCAAAGAAAGCCTGGATATGCTAAACTTGCGTCGGAGTGCAGCCCCCTGCTGGAAACCTCATGAAGCTGGTTGAGAAGATTCAGTGTGCAAAGTTATTTTACATCTTTTCTCACATTAAGTCTCTCCACTTGAGTTATTTTACGAAGAAAAGCATCTGACTGGTGCATAATAAATACCATGAGACAGCTCTACCTCTGCTTGTTGCACTTTTTCTCGATTTGCGCCACCGTCATCTTCAGCGCCTCCATGCATTTACACTCCAGCACCTCGGGGATGTCCAGCAGCATCAGGTTCCACTGTTGGACTCCAGGCGCCTGATAGAACGCAATAAACACACGCTGGTCAGGAATTAACATCAAATAAGAATAAATCTCACGGCGGTGTTACAGCAGCAAGGAGGATAGTGCACAATTATAGAAATAAATACATAATACAGTATTGTTGACAGATTCTTCTATATGTAGAATGTCTGATGTTGTACGAGTTTTTCTGAATGTGCAAATTGAGAACACATATCTGTATACTGGTAAACAATGGTATTGCTCAGATTACTCCATGCATAGAAACACTAATCTAAGAACTAATGGTATTGCCCAGATTTCATCTATGTTGCACAGAATCTTCCCAACTTCAAGTTATTTATGTTTTTGTGCGGTTTGTTTACATCAGTGTTGTGTAACCACAGGATCAAATCAGGTCTATATTTGCAATTATGGTCACAAAATGCTCATATATTATCAATTTAATGCTAGACAGTGAGTCGATTTTAACACTGTAGGTTCATTAGGTAAAATTTGCATTTAATAATCCCACAGGGGGAAATTTGTAGTGTTACAGCAGCACAAAGGACAGAGCACATGTGCAGAGAAGATCAGTAGAAAACAGAAAAATAAGCAAGAAATATCTGTTGATGTTGTAAAAATTCTTCCATATGTAGAAAGTTTGATTTTGCACAGGTTCTTCTGGATGTGAAAAGTGGCAATATTGCACATATCTGCATATTAAAACAATAGTTTTGCACATATTGTTTCATGCACAAGGAAACTAAGAAATAATGATGCTGCACAGATTTTATCGGTGTTGCAAAGGTTTCTATAGTTTAGCATAAAGACTAAGTGGATGTTAAGATTTGTCCTCAACACGCCGTGTGTCTGCAGAGTGTAGCGCCATCGTGTCGTCTCACCAGGTTGCTCATGGTTCTGTGAAGCTGCTTTGCGTCCTCTTGGACTGTTTGCTCCACATTCGGGCTCCAGCGCTGCTTCAGTTTGCGCCGGTTAGTCTGGATGAGGTGCTTCAGGTAAAGGTGAGCGACGAGCTTATAGGCCTGATCCACCACTCGCTGAGAAACACAGAGACAGTTTAATTTAATGCAACTCTGAATATTTAGACTCAAAAACATGGAAAAAATGGGGGAGTCGTTCACCTTTAGTTCATCTGAGACGTACGACAGTTTGGGGAAAAGATTCTCCAAAGCAGCAAAGAGGTAGCACCGCCTGCTGTCTGACCTGAAGTATTTTTTAAGGTGGCTCTGCAAGACAGAAACACAGGAACACATGAGCAGACTGTCATATAGTGGAGTTAAGCCAAACTGTATATGTGAGGTGAAGCTGAGAGGACACCTCTGCGATGTCGACTATGATTTCCATCAGAAGCTTCAGAGTAAAATCCTCCATGTCTTTAAGAGTCGCCACGATTTGGTCGAGAAGTGAAGATTCGACGCCTCTGCCTTCAGCCTCGACGTACTGCCTGTAAACAAACAGAACAAACAGAGTAAATGAAGCATGCATCAACATTGACGATCGCTTCATCTTCGTCTTAATTAATGAGGATCTAAATTTCAGCAGCCACCTCTAATCCCACTAAACTTTTATTCTGAAACTGACTTTGTCTCAAAGCAAGATTTAGGAACACTCATTCATGCTTTTATTGTTTGGAATCACTTTTATTTTGTAAAGTCTGGTCTAAACTGTCAACACTTTTATACAATCAATTTGAATAATCTTCTTTTAATTTCTGCTAGATTTTTAAATGCCTTATTCTCTTATCTTTGCAGTTTTATTTTTTTTATTTGTGTACACTTATTTCAAATTGTCTGTACTGTTTTACATTAATTTCATTCATTTTTAATTTGTTTTGTTTTATTTTACATTTTTCTCTCCTTCTATTTTGTGCTGGTAAAGTACAATATAGAAAAAATAAATTAAATAAAATCTAGCATGCTTGCCTAATCAGTCACAGGGCTTTAAAAAAATTTGTTTTGTGTCTTGTTTGAAAAATAAACCAGAAGGTATTTTCTTACACAAAATAGAATTTATAGAAAAAGGCTCAAAGTTCTAGTTTTCATTCGTTCAAGCTGATATTTCAATTAAAGTGGGATCTATTGCCAGTTTTTAAATGTTTTGATTATTTACATTTTTATTTATTTATTTAATTTAGAATAACGAGGACTATTTATTTTTATTTCTATATTTCTTACTGTATGGCGACGCGATTGAAGGACATATGCAACAGAGCTTTCTTTCTTTCTTTCTTATTAGTAATATCTACTAAAGAGACACAGATCCAGAAAAATTCTCACCGGAGTTCTTTACAGGTTTTCAGAGTCTTGAGGAAGTGAATCGTTTCTGGTGGGTCCATTTCTGCTTTATTTCCCAGAAACTCCTTCTTCTCTGCAGTGTACCTGCAAACCAAAACACAAGGTTTAAAAAAAAACACAACTTTGGCTGGTGATACTTGCATTCAGCGCAAAATAAAATCCTCAGAATTTAAGTCAACCTTTTACTTCTGGAGGGAAAACTAAAACTCTCACCTCAGCACAAACGTCAGCAGCTCTCGGAAACAGACCTCCTGCACCTGGTCGTGCAGCTCGGAGCTGATTGTTCTTGCAGTTGTGGGCTTGGCAGCAACACACTGTAAAAAAAATAATACATAATATTAATATACAGCAAATAAACAGACAGAAAAAAAACATAAAATCGCTCTCAGAATAATGTTCTCTCAGACGTTCTTCTTGCCTGAATCGTGTCCACATAAAGCCATACATAGGCTTCCACGCTGTCACAGCGCTGTTGGCCTCTTTCATTCTGCAGGATTCCGCTCAGGATCCCTCTGATCTCTTTCTGTTGACGGCAAAAGACCCACAAATTTATAATTAGCTGCTTTTTAACAAAAAAACATGCAGTCGGAGATGTGCTACAGGAAACTGCTTGCTTAGAAACAGAACGTTTATGATTAAAACTTTTACCAGCAAACTATTTTGGAAACAATCAAATTTTAATGAATATCATGTATAAAAACTTTTGGCTAGATGGTCATAAAATGTGCTGCAGACATTCACGTCCGTCTGAGGATGAACCGGAATCACATTTAAATTTCACTTTTCCAACCAAACACCTGTAAAACCAAAGCTGTGTTTTGCATCTGTTGCAAAAAGGCCAGTAAGGTCAGATCCTCCTTTTTCAATCAAATGTTCCTCCTCCATTGATATTTTCAAGAACAACCCAAAGGTGTACATGTTTTCCAACGAGTTTGCTTCTTACCTGCACATGCTCCAGCAGTTTCGTCTTTGCCTTTACTGCCCATTGGCCGAGGAGCTGCTGGTCAGGACGGCCGAGCGCCTCATGACTGTCAAAGAACCACAAACGCCAACGTGAGAACCGAGAACTGGCGTGTTCTTTCACTTCTGTAACTGCGTACTTTTTGGAGATAATATGCCAGATAGAGGCAGATGAATGGGGATTTCAAAGGGCAAGGTGGATGCCACAAATTGTGCATATGTTCTAAAGCGACTGGAATATAAACTATTAATGTTCACAGAAATAGAGTCGTGACTCGATAATCCGACGCTAAACGTAAAACCTTCTTTTATGTCGGATAGCAAGGCTGTCGGATTGTCAAGACGGAGGTGGAGATACGAGGAGGGCTTGATGCTGGAAGGGTAACTTGTCGTTAATATTAATTGTTCATGGTTGTTATAACAACTAGTGCATTGTTAGAACACCACACATTGCTGGATTTCACGCCCAGTTGACCGGTCGGTACATCAAAGGTTAGTACATCTGTCGGACTGTTCAGTCAGATAATACGCCGTTATCCTTATTTGTGACATAAAACGTCACGTCAGACTCGGAATCCAAGGCTGTCGGTATGTTAAGACTGTCTTTTATGGGTTCTGTTCGTCTTTGCTAAAACCCTGTCAGATAGCAAGATTTTAGGATTGTTAAGGGTCGGATTATCGAGTCACAACTTTATCTAAATTTGACTAGTTTATAGGGTCACGATTTGGGACATCAAAACTTGAATCACACATGAAAGGTTTTTCTTTATTTACTTGAATTTAAAGCAACAACACGGGACTTTCCGATATAATTAAACCAGTTCACGCATTAAGCCTTTCATCTCCAGGTAAATCTCACTGGAGTTTGAAACCCGGTTTCTGGGATGTTCTGACAGATGACTAGCGATGCATTTTAAGCAGCAACAAGGAGCGAAAAACTTAGGAAGCATCCAAGAATGTTTCTGATTCTCCAGATAAACAAAAAAAACTCAGCTTTTAGATAAAGTATTGGATTAATTCTCAACCCCTACTGAAAGTCGCACATCCTGATCCAAATTATTTGAAATTTCCGTTGTGGTAGGTTCCCGTAGTTTCCCGTAGTAAAGAAACGGTAACGCACAGAAAGCAGAAGAGAGGATGAAGCCAACTGTAATGATCAGTGGTTTATACTCCCGTTCTAAATTTAGTAAGTCAGACTAACTGTAGCCTGACCAGCCGGACGTAGACTTCGGGTTTCATTTCCACCAAACATTTCATGTGGTTTGTCTTCCTCTTCCTCTATCTGAGTGTTACTTTTTTTTCAAAATCCCCTTCACATCAAGAAACAAAAATCTCCAACACGCTGAAAATTTCGCGTTTGCCAAAGATTCGGATCGTGCAATAAGGGCTGGTTCATCAGCTGTTTTAATAATAGTGCTTTGCTCCCTAAATGCAAATGTTCCAACAAAACAATTCCACCCAACACTATTTGGCAGAGGCACCATTACTGCATCCTGGGCTTAACACTGCTCAAGATGACTGGTTAACAGAACTACAAACAAGCCAGAGCTTTTTTCCCCTTTAGCAGAATGATAATGAGGTACAGTCAGACTATTCTCCAGGAGCTATTAGTTTGAGTAACATATCTTCCCAAGCCCAATCCTAAGATTAGGATCAGGGCCAATTACGGGAATTTTTAAGCAATTGGTGTCAGCACAGGTGTACGCCGGATCTGTTGTTACGCAGAAACGTGAAAAGGAACAACTAAAAGGTCATTTGAAGTTTCAATAGTACGTGAAATCACTGTTCTTAACCATCCTAGCCTAGATTTACACTTGTTTGCTGGACTGATGTCAGTAAGCCTCACAGAAGTCTTCATCTCGGTGCTCCTCTACGAGCTAAACTCCCATAATGCTCTCTGCTCGCCAACATATGTGTGCTTGTTCTGGTTGCTACAGTATTAAAGAATAAGCGGCTCCCCCTGGTGGCCCAACCAGGTACTACAGCTCGTCTACAATACTCACAGATGCAAAATATTAAAATGAAAAACTTGATCAGGACTTCTGTAATTTGAGCTTTACTGTCTCTACCATATCATTACCACATTAAGGGTCAACGGATGCACAAAACAACTGCAAGATATAAAAAAAGAAGGCAAGTAAAGAAGATGAAAATGCAGGTAAACTGGCAGGTAGATACCTCAGATATGTATGGACGAACCAGTCCATCAGCACGAAGGAGTTGTTGGAGGAGCTGACGTTCTGGATCAGACCATGCAGGTGATCAAAAGTGTGACGGTGGTAGCAGTCGACCACACAACCCATCATCCCCCTGGACTCAAGCAGAGGGCTGAGCATCGGGAACTGGTCAAACACAACTTCCTTCACAGTGCGCAGATGCACCCAAAGGTTCTG
Organism: Stegastes partitus; assembly: GCF_000690725.1. NCBI lineage: Eukaryota > Metazoa > Chordata > Actinopteri > Pomacentridae > Stegastes > Stegastes partitus. The sequence continues at coordinate 505,967 of NW_007577850.1, read as the reverse complement.
GTCCAGATCTGCAGGAGGCTTCGGGAATCTCTGGGACAAGTGCCTTCGTATGATGTGAACAACACGTTGTTGCAGGTTGTGTTGACCTGAGCAGCAAGCTCCGTCCCCGGAGGTGTTGGTGTTGGTGTCCGAATCCTCCCCGAGAAGCTCAAATAGCTCCTGAAGAGATCCGTCTTTCTCCTGCCGCAGGGGTCTTTCCTCCTCGGTGTTGAAGGCGTTCTGAACCAAGATGTCGGCATATCCTATGAAAGACAACGACATGAGTAGGGATTATAGGTGCACAACCCGATTCTTTAGTTGGAAGTTCAAGAACAAACCGGAGACATCTTGAGTTCATAAATGTAGAATTTATTTAGGTCACAAGTAAAGTGAGGCAGTGCTGGGCTCGGAGTGACAGAAGGAGCCCCGATATCTGAAAATGATTTATCTTCTTGGGCTGGGCCTGCCCCGAAAGAGGCTGGACGAGAACCAGTTACTGTGACGTGAACAGGCCAACCACAGTTCATGTTGAAGTTCAGAAACAGACACTATTTGGATTGAATACAAAGTGTGCATGTGTGTGTGTGTTGTCCTGAAGGTGTGTATCTAAAGTAACTGATAGAATGGAGGAGTTTCTGGTGTTTCCCAGCATGTGGACCAGTTCTGACCGGTCTTGTTATCTTCAAGGACGGACATTGTACTCAATAGCAAAAGAGGATCATAGGTTCAGTGGAGAAATACAGATTCAGATACATGACAGCCAATTATAACAACAATAGAACACCTGTTTAGAAGATAATGACTCATTTTGGAACTGGTCTCATCCAAATCACAGAGCAGGTATAATTAGAGTCATATTGGCAGGAACAAGGATATTATTGGCTTTTAAAACCACTGTGTCACAGTTTTACCGTTTTCCTGTTGCGGTGGAGCATTTGGGCCGAACCAAGACGGCGGTATGGTGAAACCAACCACACTGGAGTCAGTCGGTTCCATTATTTAGCGTTATTTTCACACTTTGGATCGTAACCGCTGCGTTCTGTCGTTTTCAGAGGCTGTTTTTTCTGTCGCTGTCGTTTCAACCGTTTGGTTTTCATCCACTGTTGTAGCGTTCACTCGCCGTTTACTTTCACTTTCAGTTGCTGTTTAGCTCTTGTTTCCAATCACAACGTTCGTTTTTAGCTGCTGTTTAGTTTTCAGTCACTGTTTTCTTAAATTTTCA
>NW_007577850.1:497354-504204 GCF_000690725.1 Stegastes partitus | reverse complement strand
TTTTTTTTTTTTTTTTTTTTTAAGATGCCTTTCAAAACCTTCCGGGGGGTTTTGGAGTTCAGCAGATTTACTGCACAGAAAACACGGGAGTTTTTAGTCCTGTTGTCCTTGGAACACGGTTCTTATCGCAGTTTATTGGCTTCTTATCGATGACTGTTCCGAGATATCTGATTAAGGTGGTAATAAAATGTATAGGGGTGGTATTATAGCAAAACTATTTGTAAATGTGTACAAAGATCTGTCAGTGATTCATCCAGGTGTACAAAGATGTCAATAGATGAAACGTATTTGGCTACAACTGCTGGAAATACAAACAAATCACCAGCTACAAGTCAAGCGGGCGTGTCACGTCAGGGTTTCTTTGCCCTGAGCTCAGACTCACAGGCTCATTCATCTCTCGTTCAGCAGCAGAGTGGTACGCAGCCAGAATGAATGAGCCTGTGAGCCTGAGCTCAGGGCAAAGAAACCCTGAAGTGACAGATACAAATCCGTCATGTGTAGGAAGACAGCCAATGGTGAGACCTTGACTTGTAGCTGGTGATTGTCTGATTTTCCAGCCAAATACTTTTCATCTACTAATATCTGGTACAGATCTTTTTACACATCGACAAGTGTCACTACAGACACACAACCCTCCGTACACGTTTACAAATAGTTTTGCTATAATTCCACCCCCATATATTTTATTACCACCTTCGACAAATATCTCAGAACAGTCATCGATAAGAAGCCAATAAACGAAATCTCTTCAATAAATCAGTTCAATGCCTTCTCTAAAAGATTAACTCCAAACCAGGAAAGTCATTTTTCCTTCACAAATCTTTTCATCTATCAATATCTTAATCAACAAATCTCACTCCAGACACACAACTCTCCGTACACGTTTACAGATAGTTTTGCAGCAGTAACACCCAGCATTAAGGGATGGGGCTTGAAAAAATGACTTTAGCCGGATCATTACTACACAAACATTAGCACTGGCTTTAGTTGAGCACTGGTTTGGAGGATGGTTTTAGTTTCTTCTGGTGACTTTGACGTGTTTTGTTTAACCACGGGGGTGTGTACTGACCTACCGAGGCTAGTTACTTTATGATTAATCTTTTAGATAAAATTCCTTCTGGACTACGCCCCTGATTTTCCACCCGGTCGTAAGAAAGCAGAGGAACCGGTTTACAGAAGTAAACCACAGCCTGCCATACGTTGGCACAGCTGACACATACCAAAAGAAAACTTCCTTACACGCTGTTTGTTTCTACGCTAACATGTCGCACACAACAACAGCAGCGTGTACACTCTGAACCACAACACAACACAACACCACACACAGCCTGCTGCAGTTACAGATTTATCCAGGAATACGCGGCATTTCCCAGCACGCCTTGTTTTACCCCCATGCAGCTTAATGATTGATGTGGGTTTCAGCATATTTCTGGTTTGGCTTCATCTTTTTTCTATGTGTCTGTAGGATTTTTACACAAAGCAAGAATTTAAATCTTGCAAAATGCACTTTTCACAAAAAGCGATAAAGACTTTGAGTCAGCACAGACACACACAAGGACCATTAAAATAAATACAAATGAAATGAGAAGCAATAAAAAAGCGTTAAAAAAAGAGAAAAGCAAACTTTTTGGAACCTAAAGATGACGCTGTGTTGTCCTGATTCTCACATTAGTCGACCGAACAGACAGAAAAATTTGCATTTTACAGATGATGCAGTTGTGATGACCACAATCCAACTTCCTCTTTTTTCAAAAACTCGTCGTGTTACATAAATCACTTCAGTTGAATCATCTGTTGAAGGTATTTCTGGTCTTAACCGCTTTCCAGGAATGACATGTACAATCCATATACAGATATTAACGTTAGACAAACAGAACACATGCTGCAGCATCTTATATGTGAGGTTAGTAATTGACAAAAAAACAAAATATATGATGACGGTTGGCCTCAGAAAACCCACATTGTCTCCATGTTCATCTATATGTGCTTCTTTGTTCAAAAAAGTTCAGTTAAACAGATAACTGAAGCAGAAAAGAAGCTTTTTTTATAAACTAAAATTGTCATTTTTGCATTATTTTGTGCTTGTTTTTTTAATTATTATTGGGGAAAAAAACACTTCAATCTCAGAGTTGAAGTATTTTAACTGAGCTTGACTGATGCATTCAGTAGAAATCTGCACTAACCAGACGGTTTAAGAGCCAAACAGTCCAGAAACAAAGCAGCTCTTGTGTTATTAATGGCAGCTTCTTACCGCCCTGCACACTGTTGTTGTTGTTCTTCTCCATCAGACGTCTCTTGCTGTCGCTCCTCTGAGGTTTTTTCCTCCCGCTGACTGCACAGATCAGCTTCTTCATGTTGACTCTGAACATGTTCTACCTCTGTAGTGTTCCTGCTCTGTAGCCGCCGTGACTTTAAGCGAGGCAGGAGCTGTCCACCTATTTATAAAAGCAGATGAAGGGATTTCCCCATAAAGCTCTGTGCTCACTGCATCATACTTTCACTTTCCTGAGAGCTGAGAGCTTTTTCCTTTCAGCAAGTTGAAAGTTGTTGCATCAGCCACAACAACAATATCACTGCTGATAATGGTAATATTCATTATTTATGATGTAATAAATGCAGCTGAATGCTCATTTTTGAGCCTGAAAACAGCAGCTGAGGTGGAAGAAGCGCCTAAATTTTTAAGTGAAAGCAGAATATGTACTTCATTACTGTTACTTTACCATTACTATTTATGTATAAAGGTAATCATCACTTGAAGTTTGAGGTTGGTAAAGGTGATTAAAGTACATTATGTTTTCTTAATAAATACAGCTCAACTTGTTTTTATTTTTTATATATTTTTTTAAATAATTAACAAAATCTGCAAATTAACTTGTGAATAAAAGTAAAAAAAAGAACAATGTTTGCCTCTAAAATGTAGTGGAATAAGAGTATAAAGCAGCAAGAAATGGAAATACTCGATATTGTACTCAAGTACAGTACTTGAGTAAATGTACTCTCCACCTTTTTCACAGTGTTTCTTATGCATCCCAAACAAATCACAGCCTGGAAGCTTCGTTTTCTGTTTCTTAGCTACTTAACACTTCCCATAATTTTTTTCCCATAATTTCCCTGAAAGGAAAAACAAGCGGAAAGCGAACGAGAGTCATCGCTGCAGGAATGTGAGGAGTAGCAGCTGCTTAGAAGGATGAGGCAATGTGCTGAGTCATGAGTGGAAGCGTATGAATGGGAACATGTGGATCCTCACACTACATTATACATTTATATTTAAAATAATAATAATAATAATAATAATCTGTGATAAAAGACATGTAAGAATCTGGCAGCAAGGGAGCCACAGAAAATAAAACCTGAAATACTGGAACCTTCAAAAACTGTAAAAAACAATGAAAATGACGACAAATATCTCAAAAATAATGACTTTGTTTTTAGCTAATTTAAACATTTTACTGTTAAATATGCAAAATTCATGTGGATTTCATTTACAGTTTTGGACAGTTTGGTTGTTTTTTGTATGTTTTATTAATGCAAATTAATACTTTTTTAAATGTGATTTTACTAAATAGCTGTAACTCTAATTTAAAAATCTTAATTTACATCTGTATAATAAAGTTTTTCATTCATCGATCCTTAATATACATATTGTGTCTTTCCGATAATGGCAAGTATTTGCATTTTTTTTTCTGATTTAAATAGAGTAAAACAATTTATGTCAAACATTGCAAAAGAACAAATTTTTTTTTCTAAATATTATCTGTAATTTATCGAAACTGGAAAATCTGTAAATTACACTTAAAAATTGCATAAAAATTAGCATTTTTTAACCATGTATGCTGCCTGGCGAATTGTTCTGATTATGCAAAGTTAATTAAAACTAATGGATTAATTGAAAATATGATGCCCACTTGTGTTTCTTGTGTTTACGTTGTGTTTCCTGTAGAGTTGAGATTAAAATGAGCTTTATAAATAAATCACAGTTAAAAATCTGTGTGTGTGTCTCCTGCTGTAAACATTTATAATAAATTACGCCCTGGCAAACATGAGGCGTTCAGGGAGCGTGTCGCCTGATGATTGGCTGTTTGTTTTTTCTGTTTAAACAAGAGCCAGCAAACGGGGGAATTCCAGCTCAGCCAACGTAAACTGTAAGCCAAGATTACTACGAGAGAAAAATATGATAAACATGACGTCCAAAATCAGATTGTGTTGCTACGAATAAACTCCACCTACAGAAACACACTCGAGTAAACTCGTTAGACAACCTGTAACACTGAACGTTTGGTTTGTCATTGAGGTGATGCTGTCACCTTCACTTTGCTGGAAGATAAAGAAACAGGCGTGTTCATTTCTGTTTACATAAAAAGCGAAGGACTTTTGGCAAACAAGATTCAACGCTGATACACTCAATTCAGATGGCTACATTAAGATAGCATTCCATTATTAGCTTCACGAAAAGTCAACTCGTTAGCATTTTAGACACATAATTCTACATATTTAATGCTGCTTTGCTGTAGTGTTACTGTATTAGATAGTAGAGTAGATCATTTATCACAAGTCAAACATTAGCAGAGTACTTTTTTTTTAAATCATTGATTATTGCCAGTTATTTTAGAACTAATAGGCCTAGAACAGCACCTATAACTTTACTATATATTTTATTTTAATTTATATTTAAATTGCTGAGAAAAAAATAATGTCAAATCACTGGGGGTGCATAGCTGACACTAGCAAAGAATTCAAGCTAGCTAGCTCGAGTTATAGCAAGTTAATATAGCGTAACGTTACTAGCTTAGCAAAAAGTCAGCTAGTTTGCATTTAGACAAACAAATATACATTTTATAGCATTGCTTAGTTGTGGTGTTACTGTATTAGATAGCAGGATACATAATCTATCAGAAGTCTAAACTACATGTTGAACATCTTTTTTTTTTAATGGCTTCATTATTTCCAGTCATTTTAGAATTGATGGGCCTAGAACAGCACCTACAACTTTGCTATATATTTTATTTTAATTTACATTTAAATTGCTGAGGAAAAAAATAAGGTCCAGTGACCAGGGGTGCATAGCTGACACTAGCAAGGAATTCAAGCTAGCTAGCTCGAGTTATAGCAAGCTAATATAGCGTAGCGTTACTAGCTTAACATAAAGTCAGCTAGTTTGCTTTTAGACAAATAAATATACATTATATAGCATCATTCGGCTACGGTGTTACTGTAGTAGTAGTGTACAAAATCTATCAGAAGTCTAACATTAGCAAGGCTAGATTTTGAACATCTTTTTTTTTTGATGGCATCGATTATTACAGATTAATTTACAGCTAATGGGCTTAGAAGAGCACCTATAACTTTACTATACTTTATTATCATATATATTTACATTCCTGACATAAAATAATTAAAAATCACCAGGGATGTTTAGGCAACATTAGCAAAGAATTCAAGCTAGCTAGCTAGCTAGTGTTACGGCAAGCTAATATAGCATAACATTATTAGCATAAAGTAAGCTTATTAGCATTTAAGACAGACAACTCTACGTTTTCTTCCTGCTTTTTAGCTCTGGTGTGACATGTATTACAAATCTAACATTAGCAAGAGATTAAGAGTTTTTTGTATTATTTTTAGTTTAGTTTTTTGTTCAAATTAATGGGTAACCTTCCACATGACTCTTATAATAACAGTAAAAACAACAAAAGTCGTGTGTTACATACATTTTCTTACAAAATGACACAGAAACATGTTTTATACTGTCAAAATTTTCTATTAGCATGCTTAAAAACAAAGATTTTTTCCTTCTTTTTTTCAGACCAATCAAAGGATTTCAGTGCTATAGAAAGATTCGCAAATTCACCATCATCCAAGAAAAGGCGGGAAAAAAAATTTAAAATTAAAAAAAGTGGTAACTGCAGGGTGGAGATGTTTAGTAATATCAAGGACATCTTTATTATCCACCAATGGCAAAGTCCAGCCAAATAGATAATGAGAGGGTATTTGGGCAGAGGAAACAGGATTAACCCTGAAACTGCACATAAGCATATTTTCATTATTTGGGATTAAGGTCCAGCTTAAACAGAATTTAAATGTATCAATTAGTCAAAGTTTGCACAATAGGGAAAGCTGACAAACACATTTAATTACACCCTGAGTTCAGGACGGGTCTGTGCAGGCCAGTGATTAGTTAACAGTAAATTCCCCTTTGAAACACCAAGAGCATTGTGTGAAAGTATTTGGGGTATTCCTCCACGGCTGGTTATTCCCTTCACTCCCAGTAAACAGACAGGCCAGCGGGGAGTTCAAATCGTTGTCAGATGCAGGAAGTGGCGGTCTGACTGGCTGAGTTGAACATTAACAGACTGAGTCAGCACGTAGGTGAACCACTGAGCTGCTGCGACGAGGCAGAGGAGGAGTCTGGATCGGCTGAACCCGGTCCAGAGATGAGTTCACACGGAGCGGAGTCACAGAGATGCACAACGCAGACAAAGATGAAGCAGCAAATATGCAAAGTCTCCGTCCTACGCTGTGAAAAATTAACGTTTTCTAACCGTAATTTAACGAGCAAGTTAGTGTCGTTTTACAGATTACACATTGCTATAGTTAAATTAGGAAAAAATGTCATTATTTTACAGATACATGCGATTGTTTGTACCATTTATGACATTTTTAAAACTTATTTTCCCGTGTAGGACAAGAAGTCGACTTGCTTTCAGGATTAGATTAGATCAGATGCTCACATGTGAGTTTTATAAACAGATTTAACACAATAAGAAAACATAATAAAAGTCAGTATTGCTTGTCGTTGACTTGATTTTTTTTGTCTTTTTAAGTTTAAATTTTAAAAAAAAAAAAAAAAAAAAAA
>NW_007577850.1:487772-491817 GCF_000690725.1 Stegastes partitus | reverse complement strand
ATTTTGTGTGGGGGTTTTTTGGGAAATTTTTGTCTCTTTGTAGACATTTTGTGTGACTTTTTAATTATTTTGCATCTAATTGTGCCATTCTTTGTATTTGTGCGGTTATCTTGCATCTCTTTGTGGTCATTTTGTAGTCCTTTTGTCGTTGTGATCATTGTCTGTCTTAGTGATTGTTTTGCATCTCTTTCTGGCCATTTGATATGGAAACCCTCTTTTTCCTCTGTCTCTGTGGGTCGTAGGACATTTGCTCGCTCCACCCTTGTAGACATTTGAGGAAACAAGGAGTTTCCCTAAATCTCGGCAAAGCAAACGGTGCAAAGTTAGCAGGAACTACAGACACACAAGAAGTAATTTTAAAAAAATGGAACAGGCTGAAATAAAGAAATAAAAATGTGTAACATCTGATTCTCATTTGACAATTGCAGAACTTTTAGCACATCAGCGTCAAAGAAGAATGTCAAATCACCACAAACGCTGAGAGGAAAAAGTCCAAGAAGTAAGTTTGGTTCAGTTTAGCTTCAAAAGATGTGATTCTGCTGAGAAGCAAAATCTGTCTTCTTTGGATATTAATATTTATCTTTTTGTCATATAAATGTTAGAAAAGCTGTAATTATCATCTGTGTGAAACCTTTCATGAATGAAGTTTGTTGTTTTGCTTTTGTTTTTCAGAAACCAGGATCAGACCGATGGAGAAGGAGGATGAAGGGCTGGAAGATTCCCTGAGCGAATGTTTGAGTTCACTGTCTGTGGGCGAATGGGACGACGACGACCTCTCGGATCTGTAGTGTTGTTTTAATGTCGTCACTGGACCTTTTCTGTTGATTTAACCTCAGAACAGAGGAGAGAAAACCATTCTTTCCCTGTGAACCTGACCGTTAAAGCTAGTAAACCTCTTTAATCCAGCAGTTTTCTGACAGCTGGACTTCCTGTGACGACAGACGTATTGATCTCAGCCTGGAAAACCCGGAAAATACAAAAAAAATGCATGTATTCCTTTGTGTTTTTGTGTTACACGTTTCCTTTTGTCAGACTTTGTTCACTGCAATCTGTGTTTTTAAAGCTTTAAAATCTGTAAGTCTAGTTTGTGTCAGATGTAAAGATAAAGGTTTGAACGGCATCGTTGTGATTATTTATCACAGGAGCTCTTTGCTTTGCTGCCCTCTAGTGTCAATACAAAACCAAACCCTTTAGAAGACTTCAAGGAAATCACGTGACTGCTTCCAGTAACGTAAAAATATCACACAGACTAAAACAGTTTAACCCTCTAAACCTCAACAAAAAATTGAAAGCTGGATTTAAAAATGTGCAACATGTTGTGCCCACATGCGTTACCGGAAAAAAGTGGCTCCACATGCTAAAGATATTCAACCATTTACATTTTTTTAAGTGGACATTATTCACAGTTTGGGGCTTTCTTTTATGGTGAACATGTAAATGAGTACTTTGTGTCTCTAAATTTACAAGCTTTGATCTTTAATTTGATAAAACAGGGAATTATACAGTTAACAAAAAAAACACTGTGGAAAAAAAAATCATTTCTTACGCTGCAGAGGCTTTAAATTGATGCTTGTGGTGTGGTGGAATGAGACGCGTCCACATACTTTTGGTCGTGTTGTGTAATTTTGAGTTTCAGTGTCATCAGAAGTGAGCTGGGAGGAAATGTGGGGATTTCTTTTAAACCATGAATTTATATCATCCAGTCCCAATTTAAAGCTTGGAAAGCAGAACAGCAGCGATAAAAATAAATCTGTATTCCCTAGAAGAAAAAAATCACCTCTACGACTTGAATCACAGTGTTATTAGTGACTTTGAGGGATTTACACTATATAGAAGCAAAACAAACTATCCATCCATCATCTATACACCGCTTTATCCTCACAAGGGTCGTGAGGGGCTGGAGCCTATCCCAGCTGACTTAGGGTGAAGGCAGGGGACACCCTGGACAGGTCACCAGTCTATCACAGGGCTACATTCAGAGACAGACAACTAAGCACACTCACATTCACACCTACNACATGTGAGTTTTATAAACAGATTTAACACAATAAGAAAACATAATAAAAGTCAGTATTGCTTGTCGTTGACTTGATTTTTTTTGTCTTTTTAAGTGTCTATATTAATTTTGCAGCTCCTGTCAGTCACTCTGGTTGTGTTTGTGACCTCTATGTACCTATTTCTGGTCATATTGCAACTCTTATCTCTCATTTTGTGTCTCTTTTTGTTTTTTGTTTTTCTTAAAGGTTAATTAGCATCTTTATTTGGTCACTTTGTGAGACTTTGTGGTCATATCGCACGTCTTTTTAGTCATTTTGTGCATATTTCCGGTCATTTTGCATCATTTTGCATCTTTTTTTGGTTGTTTTCTGGTCATATTGCATCTCTTTTGGGTCACTTTGTGTCTCTTTTTAGCCTGTTTTTGTTACTTACAGGTTAATTTGCATCTTTTTGGTCATTTTGTGTGTCTTTGTGACCTTTTTGTACTTTCTGGTCAAACTGAATCTCTGTTTAGTCATTCTGTGTTTACTGTTAGAGTCTTTTTTTGGTCTTACAGTTCATTTCATATGTCTGCATTTGTGTCTTTTGCATCTCCTTTTTGGTTGTTTGTTTGTGTTTGTGGTCATTTTGCGTCTCTCTTGGGTCACTTTGTGTGTGTTTTTGGTTATTTGTGTGTCATTTTGCATCACTTTATATCTTTTTTTGGTCATATTGTGTGTTTTCAGGGTTAAGTTGCATCTTATTTTTATCATTCTGTGCATCGTTCTGGTCATTTTGCACCTGTTTCTGAGTGTCCTGCATCTGTTTATGGTCATTTTACATCTTGTTGTGGTGAATTTGCATTTCTCTTGTTTGTTTGTGTGTCTTTGGGGTTGTTTTGCTTCTCATTTTAGTCATTCTCTGTATCTTTGTAGTCGTTTTTGTCATTTTGCGCTTTTTTTTTTGTAGCATTTTGGATCTTCTTGTTTATTTGTGTGCATTTGTGTCTTTTGCATTTTTTTTGTCATTTTGGGCATCTTTCTATTTATTCTGCATCATTTTAAATCTTTTTTTGGTTACTTTGTGTTTTAAGAGTTAATTTGCATCTTAGTTTTGCTCATTTTTTTTTACATCTTACTGATCATTTTGTGTCTATTTCTGTTTGCTCATGTGTCTTTCTGGTCTTTGTGAACCTGTCTGTGGGTGTTTTGCATGTCTTTCTTGTCATTTCCCATCTCTTTTTGATACATTTTGCATTTTTTCTTGTCATTTTGCATCCTTTTACATCTTTCTTTTGGTCATTATGTGTGTTTTATAGCTGCTGTGACACATAAATTACAAGTTGATCGTATATTTTACTGCAAGACTTCTTTCTCCTTTATGGGAACAGACACTCCCACCAGACCTCAAGGTGCTGCTGATCCTCTTGTCTTTAATTACCTGGACTGACCTCGGTGTGGACGGACATGTGCTGCTGCTGCTGCTGCTGCTGCTGCTGTTCATTCAGGGGATTCTAAGCTTTGTTTATCTTCCCACAATGAAAAAACAGGTGACATTTGCAGAGAAGCAGACGATCCACAGGCTCCGTCAGCAGGAGTCTGTGCCGAGGTAGAGTCACGACGCCGAGGCCGACTTCCTCTCCGATCTGTGGTTCTGTTTCCTAAAGTGAGATGACACTTTCTCTGTCTGTTGCAGGAGTGTCGGGATGAATCGATCAGAGGCGGGTACGTGCACGTCCTTTTATTAACACGTCAGCAGGAAGGTACAGTATGAGCAGAAGTATTTAAAGAACTCAGCTCAGTGGGTTGAATCTATTCCGGTGTCTTTCTGGGTTCGTATTTCAGCAAAACGTTAAATAAACCCGACATGTTTCCTGTCTGCTTGGGAACCCGAGCGCCTGCTTCTCGTGCACAGTTTTGTGAAGGGATCAGTAGAAACCAGGTGAAACCGAACACCTGAACCTGACCTGGGTCACGCCTGATGAGCGACAGGAAGAAAGCTCCCTGGTGCTGTTTCCTAATTAAAAGGCTCTTTGGTTTGACACCGTAACTAAACCCACAGACGACAC
>NW_007577850.1:430630-480150 GCF_000690725.1 Stegastes partitus | reverse complement strand
TCCAGGATCCACCAGTGGCTGGACCTTCCAGATACAGGAGTCTTTATACTACAATCACTGAGACACATTCACTGACCTCACATGATCTTTGTTTAACTAACTTTATGATTTGTAGCACTAAATACCTGTGTTGAATTAGGTGAGTCACTTTAAAGAGGGAAAATACTTGAGCAAACACATATTTAATATTTTTAATTAATTCACTTTACTTTTTAGGAATTTTTTTTTTTGATTTTTTGCCAAAAAAGCCAAATTAAAGTGACCACAATGTAGCGTTTTCAAGCAATTAAAGGTGAAAACTTCCAAGAATACTTTGAATACTTCTTATAGGTTGGGGTTAAATAGTACAGAAGTGTATAAGTACAGGTATTAGTTGGTCATTGAAGTGTACAGCAGCAGATGAAGTGAAATAACATCTTTATTTTGGGACAGAAATGAATGAAATAAGGCCGACTAGATGAAGCTAAAAGGCCTGTTGGTTACATGAAGGTGAAAATTTCAAAATTTTAAAAAAAAAAAAAAAAACTGAAAAAAAGGAGAGGGGGGGAGAATGAAAGAAAATGGCACCAAATATTCCTTTTTGACAGCAAAAACATGTGACATTATCTCATTCTCTACAGTTACCAAACGACAGCTCGGGTACAAGCGAATGCTGATGACGTATAAACAATATAATACACGGGTCTTTTAGAGTTAAGTGACTGAACAGTTTGTTACAGCATTAACATTGTGGTGACTCTGAGGGAGCTGGCGCCCCCCGGTGGACAGGAATGAAACGATACACTGAGCCTTGATAACCCGACTCTCCTCCTCCTCCTCTTCCTCCTCCTCCTTTAAGATTTCTTGTACTCGATTCGCTCCACCTTGACGTCGTCGCCGATCAGCTGGTAGACGTACGTCACCACCGTGGACGCCTGGATGTCCATTAATACAAAAGAGGGGATGATGTTGCTGTAAGGGGAGAAGACAGATGTGGTTCAGGCCGAGGCTTTTTCCTGCACCTGTAACCGTAGTCGGTCTGCTTCTACCGTTACACCTGTCACGCTGAAAAGACCGTCAACACCTGCAAACGCCTCCGCTTCAGACAAATCCACAGTCATGTTTGCTCCCTAAAGTTAAATGTCAGTTTTAAATGCAGTAACAGAATTTAACTCCACTGCACTGATGTGGACGCATGAGTCTCACAAACGAATATCTTTAAACCTCGATCCAGAAGTGGAGAAGCAATATAAGACAGAGAGAGAAGATATGTTTTCGTTGTAAATTATGTAAACTGACTGACATTTTCTTGCTCCTGTTACATTTTTCGTCACTATGGTTAGAACACCATAAATACGAAAAAAAAAAATGCACCCTACATTTTTGCCTGCAGGTGTTAACTAGCACTGGGAAAAAAACGTTGGCGCTCTACACTATAAATATTTAGTTTTAATTCTTGACTTCTCACTGCTCTGTGTATAACACTGCCTGCAGTTCAGCCAAAAACTTAATTTTTGTCCCGTGGCTGTTGGTCTCAGCTGAGTCACTCACGGCTTCCTGGTTGCGTGAGGGAACGTAGAATTTTTAGACTTTTACAGAATTTAATTAAAGTAAACGGTTTATTTTTAGCAAATTTTTTTAATTGAGCAAGTTTGATGAAATATTCTGATTTTAAGGCTAGATTTCAGATTTCAACAGCTGAGTAGTTCAGGGACCGTCCGGAAGTTAACAATCCGATGATTCTTTCCATTTTTGCAGCTTCTGGCTCTGAAAAATGGTGTGATTTGGTTATTTCTTTTATTTAATTTTTTTTTAACGTAACATGCCTTTTCTAACCTGATGGCAGGTTTTGGAATTCAGAGAGTTAATTTAGTTTAGACATGAAAATAATCTTAAGTCAAGGTTTTACATCCAGCCAACAGTTTTTTCTCACACACAAACAAAAGAATAGTAACTATTCGTGGAAACTTCTTAAACCAAACAGGTATTATAAAGTGATTTTAGGCGTGGATTTGTTAAATTTTTCCGACAGATGCTCGTGTCGTCTGAAAGCTGAAAATCAACCCTCATATTTTCTGTTTCTACCGTTTCCAGCTGTGATAACTGGTGTCATGTTGGTGATTTTTAAAAAGCTAACAGGTTGTTTAAACCTTTTTGGCTTCAGAAGAATCAATGAGATTAGTCCTGACAAATGATTTCTGGTATCCTGACGCCATAATGGTGAGTAAACCATTTGTCTGGAATAAACTCAAATCATCAGCAGCACCAGATTCTGTGTACGTTTCTGTGAATAATTGCTGCAGTGTCTCAGACTTTTCTTTTTCTGGTGAGCGATGTTGAATCTGATCTGCTCGTTAGGAACACGCTACAAATGGCATGAAACCAACATGTGTGATTTTTCATTAAAGAATTAAAGCACACGTCGTAGAAGTCGAAGCTGTAAAAACATAAAGGACAGATGTGGTTTCTCTGAGCCCTCCTACTTTTCCAGTGCGCTGTAGGCTCCGGTGGCAGAACCGGGGTTGATGTAGAACTTGTTCTCATTCTCGAACGCCTCGAACTTGTGCGTGTGTCCCGAGATGAGGATGTCGACGTCCAGCTGCCTCTGGAGTAGCGCCAGGCTCGCCATGTCGCCCCACGGGATCACCTGGTGGCCGTGGATCAGGCCGATCTTGAACTGGCCCACCGTGACCACCTTCTGCTCCGGGTAGTTCAGGTTCTGACGGGACAAGAGGAAACATGTGAGAAGTTGAATTCATTTGTTATTTTTAGGACTTTAACACTTTACATGGCAGTTTGTATACATAATATAACAGATTTTTTGTAATTAAAAACAAAAACACCAAATTATTTTCCACATAACAAATGTGAGAGGATCTTTTAGGGATCTTGGTTCTGATGGATTATCATCTTTTGTGGAGCTCCAGATTTTTTAAAAACCTCCTAAAGGACCTTAAGGACAAAAATGTCTGCTTCAAAAATGTTATATATTAATATTTTCCACTTTCACTGAGTACGTTTTTTCAGCAAACATCATTAACTTTTAGGATTTCTCTCCTTCAAACGGTTTGTTTACATGTTTTTTTGTTGTTTTTAGAAAAAAAAAGGAAATTAAATATTTTTCATATAATCAAAGCAAATAGATTTTTTTTAGGATTATCAGTCGAGAATATTCAAATCATTAGCAACACATTTTATTTTAAAAAAACTCACACTCAACGACTAAAACATCTGCATCAAAACACCTGCCATTAAAATATTGTACACACGTCAATATTATTTTCCACTTTCACAACTTGAACATTGTTATTTTTTGTTTTATTAATATTAGTTTTCAGTATTTTAACCCCAAAATGTTTGTTTTATATTACGCCAGCACTGTCTTTTATGGAAGAATGCAATCAATATTTTCTATATAAGTGCTATTATCAGTCTGCAATGTGTCGATATTAGCAATAGCATTGATTCTGCATTATTATTATTATTATTATTATTTTTAACTCATGGACAAAATTGTTCCTGTAAAAAACCTGCAATAAAAATCTAACATATTGACTTTAATTTCCACTTTCAGTTCTGATCACAACTACAAATCATTTATTTTCACTATTTTAACCCTTTAAACGCTGTCGGCTCCTCCATGTGACCAATCTAGAAAATCGTGGCTTCAGGCAGTTAAAATTCAACGTGTGCGGAGGCGCAATTAGAATTTAATTACACAGCAATTAGTCTTCGGTATCAGCGAGAGATCCACTTCGTTCGTCTTTCAAATTAAATATTCAGCCACATAAATTAGAGCCTTTGTCGCCCCGTCTGCACCCTTTGAACCCCTGATTGGAAATTCTGCAAATTAACATTTTCATGGACTTTAAAAGGAAACACGCATCCTGCAAAACTACAACTGTTTTCCATCCCGGCCTGGGGTTTCCTAATGAGCTGCTGTATTCACGTTATGTTTGTCTCTTGCATTTAAAGTCCCACGTCTTGTTGTTTCATTGTATTATGGGGTGTAAACAGGCTATAAGTTCTTCTACTGTCGTCTACAATTGCCTACAGACCTCGTCGAAGTCTCCTCGGACTATGTGGACGTCGCCGGCGAGCGTTTTCAGGTAGTCATAGCTCTCCTTGGTGCAGAGGTTCCCTGTGCAGAGGATGTGCTGGATCTTCCCCGGTACCAGCAGCTTCTTGAACTTGGCTGGCAGCGTGTTGCACCGGTGGGGGATGTGCAGGTCACCTAACACCAGGACCAACTGATAGCATCGCACAGACAACAGACGGGTCAGAACCGGCCATGGGAGAGTTCAGCGTGCGGTCAAATAGTCATTTTTAAGATTAGTGGGAAAGTTGTTGACTGAGTGAAGTGACCCGGACGTATCTAAAGCCCTTTTCAGACAATCAGATACGTAGAATTTCTGGGTCCATCATGAAACATTCCCACCACAGTGACGGAGACACCAACGGCACCATATTTATTATACACACAAGCCTGGACGGAACATCAACTACAAGCCTAGTTTATTTAGGATTTCCTAAACATTAAAAATGCTGCCCATGTGTGATCATAATCCAACAGCAAAATTAATATATCAACTCAACCCGAAGACATAGCGAATCAAAACCTGGATTACGTTCATCATATTAATCTGACCGGCTACAGACTGTCTTTATCACAGTAAAGTTACACTAAACTGAAAATGTGTTGTTTTGATTTGGGCAGCAAATTATGACTCTTTTGATCTCTGTGATGTTTTAGGACCAATATTGGTGCTAAAATGTGGAAAAATGCTTCTCTAAATCAATCCATACCACTTCAAGTGTGGAGCTTAACCGACGTAGTAAGATTGCCGTCATGACTTTTACAGCTTCGGATGTTCATTCAGAGATTAAATCATTAGATTAAAAGAAAGGGGCTTTAGTAGCAGTTACGATAAGAGCTGGTCGAATTCTCTAAAAGCTAAGAAAAGGTGCTTCAATGCTTCCTTTTTTTGTTTCCTTTAGCGCAACATACAGTGGTCTATCCTTTACCAAAGGACCAGACGGACCGTCCACATCAACAACATCTACTGTCGCATGAAGTGAAGCTGGAGTCTCGGAGCACTGTGGTGGTCTTTTCCTGGTGGTCTTCATTAATTCTCCCTCCTTTCCTTGAGCTCATGAGGTTTAAGGTCGAGGAAAAGTGTTCAGGGGAAAAGATTTAAGCTTGTTTTTGACTATTCGACCGCAACCAGTTGTGCATCCAAAAACTGAAAAAGGGCAGCGGGCCGAGGACGGAGCCCTGCGAGACGCCGCCGCTCAATTCAGCAGCAGAGAATAATGCAAACAGACTCCACCGTAAACACCAAACTCCTCAGTTAGTTACTGTTAAATTGTTTTGAATCTTCTTTAAAACAGGCCACAAAATGTCCAGTTTTGTTATTACAACTAAACAACCACCTCCTCCGGATTAATTTAGTACAGTGGATGATTCACAAAGCTCAAACTTGCAAAATAAGCAACGTTTGTGAGTAAAAATCTGGGCACATTAAGTGTCTGAATTCAAACTGGGTGGTGAACGTTGCCTCTTATATAATTTAAAAGCTACCCATGTTGGATTTCAGACAGTCAATGACAGACGAGAGAGAGATAATTATGTTTTCACACAACACAAGAAGTCAATAAGAAACAACAAACCTACAGATTTACACTAAACACGAAACCCACAAATCACATTATAAGTCCATCAGCCAGCAGAGACGCTCTAAGTATTGATTATGGTAGAATATTATCCTCTGCTGAGCAACAAATCAACATTTTAAGGTTCTGTTAGACACCAAACTCTGAGACAAACCAGGAAATCTATTTGTGCAATCAGGGGAATCATTTCTGTCACTTATATGTATTGTCAAGAACAGTACTGCAACGATTAATCAATCAACCATTAAACTAATTATTATTACTATTTTGAAAGACGATTAATCAGTTTGAGTCATTTTTAGGGGGAAAAAAGTTTAAATTCTCTGATTGCAGCTTCCTAATATAAATATTTTGCGGTTTATTTCCACCTCTGTCACAGAAAACTGAATATCTTTGGGTTGTGGACTTTTTGAAATTACTGATTGACATTTCCATCCTTTTTGGGCCATTTATAGATCAAACAACTAATTGATTAATCGAGAAAATAATCAACAATGAACATAATTATTAGTTGCAGCCTTAAATTGAATATAAATCAGTAAACTTGGACTTGGATTAGATTTCCTCAAAAAAGTCCAAACTAAAGCTGCAACTGACGTTTCTTTAGACTAATCTGTTGATTATTTTCTTGATTGAACGATTAGTTATTTGATGTATAAAATGTCCGACTATTGTTTCCCAAAACCCAAAGATAACACGTTTACCATTATATTTTCAAATGAGAAAACATTCAAATATAAGAAGTTGGAATCAGACTTTGAACGTTTTTACTTAAAAACTGATTATCAAAATAGTTGACACCTTATCACTGCAGCTCTATTTAAGAAAAGGTGACAAGAACATTTCTTTAATTTAACCTTTCTCTTTGGAAGTCGGTGCTGATATTTGATATTTCATTTCGGATACATTTACATAGAGTTTACAATAAATGTGCGAAAACTGCTCAAGTCATATCAAGGATAAAAACTTTCTTGGGTCTTGTATTTTTTTCCACAAACCTAAGATATTCAGTTTACTGTCACAGAGGAGGAAAGAAACCAGAAAATATTCAAACTTAACAAGCTGGAATCAGAGAATTTAGACTTTTTTGTTACTAAAAAAACCTCAAATCGGTTTAAAAATAGCTTGTAATACAAAAGTCGACGACAGATCAAGTATTTTTTGTAGCTCTCGTCCAATTAGAGGATTTTCTCTGCTCATAAAGTTTAGTTGTCCTAAAAAAAGATGAAATGAATTTGTGAAAAATTGAAGGTATCGTGACCTTAAAGCCTGCAGATTTCTACACAGACTCTTGAAATCGAACACGCCAGCTTCAGGTTTCCTTCTCCGTCTTATTTTTTGTCGATTTGGGGTAAATTAGTATTTGTGTGTTTAGGACGGCAGCTGACAGCAGGTGAAATTCAAGCATCAGATCGTTGCACTGCAGTTGCTGAAATAGCAGCAGCCGGTTGTGCTGACGGATGCAGAAACCGCAGACCTGCACGGCTGCACAAAACCCAAATCCCGTGTTAGTGAGGCAGGCGGAGGAGCGATCAGAAAACAGGGATCCAGCACAGAGCGACAACACTTACCCGGTGACCAGCCTGGTTGATTGAAGACAGGCAAAGAGGGGTGAGGGCGGGTGAGATAGGGAGGGAAGGCAGGATGTGCGTGGAGAGAACGACACGAGGCGTGATCAAAGATCGGGGTGAAAACAAGAAAAAAGAAAAAAGAAAGATACACAAAGAAAAACAGAAGAAGGAGTTGGGACAAGAGGGGAAAACTGAAATTAGAAATTAAAAAGTGAATGGATTAAGTCGACAGATATTAATCATTCAAAAACAAATAAGAAAAAGTTAAACGACAACGTGGTTGAATCAACGGTTAATGGTCGATGGTTAGTGATGATGATGAAGCAAAATAAATATTCACCTGACCGAGTGTGAGCAGATGCAAAGTCACGTGATGAAGCAAATCAAAGTTCAATCAGCTAAATGTGTGGATTTAAAAAAAAAAAACGACAGCGAAGTTCACTTCTGATTCTGCAGTTAAGAGAAAGTTGGAGCGCTGACGGACCGATTCTCAGTTTCTTCCACATTTTAATGTTGTTAGACATTTCAGCTGAACTCTTAATGCTGACTGAAACTCACTTTCAGATTTATGAAACCTTCATTCTACTTTTAAAAGTGCTAAGAAGGAAGATTTGTGGGCTTCTGTTTGCACGTAAACCACATTAGACCAGATGTAGACCTAAAATCCTGATATGTAGTCTCAGTTTTTTGCATTTTCACAAATAGAATACATCCATCCATCATCTATACACCGCTTAATCCTCACTAAGGGGGCTGGAGTCTATCCCAGATGACTCAGGGTGAAGGCAGGTTCACCTGGACAGGTCACCAGTCTATCACAGGGCTACACTTAGAGACAGACAACCAAGCACACTCACATTCACACCTACGGACAATTTAGAATCACCAATTAACCTCAGCATGTTTCTGGACTGTGTGGGAGGAAGCTGGAGAACCCGGAGAGAACCCACGCTGCACGGGGAGAACATGGAGACTCCACACAGAAAGATCCCGGGTGTCCTCACCGGGACGTGAACCGGAGACCTTCTTGCTGCGAGGCGATGGTGCTAACCCCAAATAGAATACAGGTTTTTACAAAACAAACTCTGTATTTTAAAGACTCTTTAACCTCTGTGGGGTAGACTAGTGCAGATTTGACCAGTCTATATGTATATCAGGTATAAAAACTGCAAAATTGCTATTTTTTGCATTTCCACAAGTAGAATAAAACTTTTACTAAATAGATGCTGTGTTTCAAGGAATCTTTGATTTCTGTAGGACAATCTATATATAGTTTCCCTTCAAAACAAAGTCTCTGAATTGTGAAATCTTTATTCTACTTGTGTAAATACAAGAAGAGGGAGATTATATGTCAGGGTTTTGGATCTAATGTGGTCTACATGCAACAAAAGCTAAACTAAAACCAATATAAACGGACTAATCAAATCAAAATTTGTCCTAAAAAGGCTGAAGACTCTTTAAAACTAAGTCTCCAATTTGAGAAGCATTTATTATTTTTGTGAGAAAAAGCAAGATTTCAGTTTCTGTTGTATGTAAACCACACTAGACCAAATCCAGATCTAAAACCCTGATGTATAGCCTCCCTATTTAGCATTAACACAAGCAGAAGAGAGATTTCACAAATCAGAGACTTGGTTTGAAAGAATACCGACCCTCTCTAGTCCTGATTTGACCTGTCTGCATATAGTAGGTTCATATCTGGACCAAGTCTAATGTGGTCTCCAATCTCCTCTTTTTGCACTTTTGCAAGTAGAATAAAGGTTTCACAAATCAGAGAATCTTCAGTCTGGTCAGTCCTGGACGAGGAACGACCTTCAGGTATGGATGATTTTCTCTGATTTTATGTTAGTTATGAAATTGATTGTTTTAAAATGTGGATTATAAGTAGGGGATTTCGATGTGATTCTGGTCTGATGTGGTCTACATGTAACAAAAGTAGGGACAGCTTCCCTTTTTTGCATTTTTACAAAAAGAAAATCAGAAATTCTGTTTTTTAAAACTGTTTTCTCCAGATTTGACCCGTCTGTGTGTCGGGGTTTTAGATGTGGACGTGGTGTAATGTGAAATCTCCTTTTCTACATTTTCACAAACAGAATCAAGATTCCCTAAACTAGAGGCTGCGTTTTAAAGCATTTATCCTGTGTAGGACAGTCCAGTGTAATCTGTCAACACTCTGATTTAAACTGCACTTCTTCTTATTGTGACTAACCTTTGGCTCCAAACTACACAACAACCAAAAGGCAGAGAATGAATGAATGTGCAGCTGCAGAACTAATTCAAAAACAGCTTTACCTCACTGGTTGGTTTATCTTGTAAAGAGTTAAGACACTAAAGCCTGACAGTCAGAGCTGTGGTTAATAACCGGCTGATAAACATCACTATTGCAGCACAGGAAAGAGCCTCCTCACAAGATCAGGTAGCTGTTAGCCTGTTAGCCCTGCGAGCTAACTGGGTGCCAAACTGGGGGGGAAAGTGAAAAAATATCGAGATACCAGTTAAACAGGCAACAAGAGTGGCTGATGAACAAACGGGACAACGTCAGAGGCCGTCGTGCAGAAGGAAACTGTGACTTTGGGGCCGGTTGCAGCTTGTTGCAGTCAATTTTTGGGGACTAAACTGCTCAGCTGTCATGTGATCGTTGATCCATCTCGGAGCGGAGCTTCTCTACAAAACACGCTGAAACGAGCCACTAAAAACCACCACGTCGGCCTCCTCACGTCGACAAATAGCCCAACACGACATCGACAGTCCGAAACTCGCCCTGTGAACGGCTCAAATCGTTTCCTTTTCGCCATTTTCATACTCACCATCTTCTATTTTGCTGCGAGTCAAGTGGAGGAAGCGCCTACGCACGTACAGCGTCACGACGTCGGCCAATGGGGGACGAGAACGTTGGCGCATGCGTAAAGCTGCACACAGCGCTGGTTTTTCCCCTTTCAGAATAAAACACGTGAAGCTTGACATGAGGGTTATTTGTTATGTCGAACCTAAAGCTGAATTCTGTCAAATATTTCGGCAAAATTTTGAGACCTTCATGTTTTCAGACCTGGAGATTCTTAAATTTTACCCTCGTTTAGTGTTTCTATTAATATAATCCCATGAAACGTGGTGAGGACACAGACTAAATCACTTCCAGCAGATTCAAATGATTTAATACTGGTCCTTGAAAATGGAAAAAGTACAAAATTTGTCTACATTTCCTGTCAAAATACATGCCTCAATTGACATTTCACCAACCTTTGAAGCCTCTATCATCAGTAGAACTAGATGTGTGCACTTGATTGTAAATACTTACAATTTTGCACATTTCTGTAAATACCAGCTTTTTCAGGCACCTTATCATGATTGCTTCAGTGAGCATGATTTGTATGTCATGTACGTTGTTCTTTACCTCGCTGTATGTATGTGTATGTGTGAGCTACTGGATATCTATTTATTTATCTATTTATCTTGACAGTGGTGGTGATGTGGACCACAGGCTGGGGTTGTCATTAATCTTTATATGTGCAAAGTTACAAGTTACTTCCATGTTGTCTTCGCATTTAACAGCATTTCAGATATATTTTGCTGCTGAATGTTCCCATACATACACTGGAAACTAACATTGAACAGAGAAACTGCTGACATGTGATAATTTAACATGTGTTTATTTAATCAATCATGGTAACAAGACAAATGAAACAGCAGAGTAGCTGGAACTGGACAGTGACAGAACATCAAATATTAGCACTGAAGATGCTAAATCAACATTTGGATCCACTGAGAAGCTTCACCTGGATGGTTTTAATGACGTGCTGGGCCTTGTTCCATGAATCAAAGTCTGAGACTAGACTTGCTGTTAAACACTTGATCAATTTATTTTCCTTTGTCATTCATCTGGATAATTTAGCTTTAACATATTACATAATAAACTACAGACAAATAATCACTGACCATGCAAATGTTGCAGCAATCTGCCAACAACAACAACAACACAAACTGTATTTGCAATGCACAGAAACAAAACTAAAAAGTGCTTTACAATAAACCTAATGTCAAATTTGACAGATGATGAAAACAAAGTCAAACAAATAAATAACATTACAACTGTGCAACAAAACAAGATAAATCAGTGAAGTCAAGACAGCAGTTTTATGTAACACCTCTAAGACAACAGCTGTTGTGTAACAGTGCCTTCCAGTGAAAAGGATTATGCTTTGTGTTATGAAAGTAACCTAATAGGGCTTAACATTGCAGGTATAACTGAGTAATGTTATTTAAGGTGTGATGAAACCTGAATGATTTACATATTAGGGATTAAACGCTGCAAAATGATGTGAAATACTACTGTATTTGACTTACATCAGGACGGGGACCCTATATAGTTAACAATTATAGAGATTAATTTTAAAAATAGGCAATTAAAAGTTATTTATGATGTTAATCGACTGAAATTAAGCATTTAATCGTGATAAATGTTTCCTTTTTTGCTTCCAGCCCTGTTTTGAAATCACATAACCGTGATCTTCGGCAGCTTTTATTTTGAAATGAACGCCATCTTCGGGCAGTTTCGGTAAACTCCGTCAGCTTGACGTTGGTCAGTAAAAGCGACGTGAGTAGCAGCGTTTCGCAGAACATTCGAGAGGTAGGTGCGAAATAATTTCTCCGTTTTTACCTCGGCCCACCGTGACGCGGATTTCACATCGATATCGCTAATTCTTCAGGGAAACCGCAGCGAGCGAACCAGCGACGAAGACGCCGCTTAATCACGTTATCTTTGCCGTAACGGCGTCGACTGCGCCTGGCTACTAACTGCGTTGGCTTCGCTTTAGCATCTGGGCTCCGACTATTTCCTGGAGCACCAGCGCTATGGGCGACTACTTTCACAATCTGTATGTTTAGCTAACCGACGAAGGAGCTGTGTTTAGTGTTACAATTCATTCTCGTGGTTACGTATATTTTTGGCCACGTCTTAAAGGTAATTCGCGGGGAATTTGTCGACTAAACTCGTTAGCCACTTAGCTGGCTGGCGTCACCTTTTCACCGCTACTTGACATAACGGAGCGTTTAGGGATCGATGTGAATTCGCCTCATCGTCGTTTTAAACTGTACGTGACTGTCGAGCCGAGCTGTCCACCTCTCAGCCGTCACACCTGATGGTGATGATGATGATGAGGATGATGATGACGATGATGATGCTGCTTTAGTCCGCAGTTTGTATCGATAACGATCCCCTTCTTCTTCCCCTTAAAAGGTCCCCCGAAAAACCCCGAGGACGTTCCGGATCGTCTCCCTTCGTCTCCGAGCCTGGCACCTGCACCGTTTGGACGCTTTAGGGTGTTTAGCTGTGCATCTTTGAGAGCCACACAGTCATTAAGAAGCCCTGCTGCAATCAATACGACACCAGCACCAGCCATCGACCACCGTTCACTGCGGCTCTTGGACGATCAGCGTTGTGTTTATGTCTTTGTTTTGCGAAAACGGTGAGTCACACACACACGTTTCACTGCATATCCCACGTTTTTAGCTACACATGTATTTCGTGATTAGCTTTTATTAATGTTATCGGAGCAGCAGTCGGCGTTAATGAGCGATATGACATGTTTTCTGTGCCACTGTATCAAAATGGCGTCTCCCAGTCCCGTCACTCGTGTGCAGTGGCTGTATGACGCACTCTGCACCAAGCAGCATGCTAAGCTAACAGCTAGCCTCCTGCTGAAGCAGTCCCAACCTCTGCCCCTCTCCAACACCTCCCCGGCAGACCACCTGCGAGTCATTTCATGTCACATCACTCGGATCCGTGTTGGACAATAACTACTGCAGACTGTCTGATTGGAATTAAAGCCCTGAGCAGAGGGAGAGTTTGTTTGGCAGCTGCTAGGCCTCCTGTTTGTGACCTATTAAAAAGCAGAGCAGGCCTTATATGACTAAAGCCAGGGGCCCTCATGTAAGACAAAGGGCTTTCACAAAGCCATTTTTGTGCTTATATGGCCACAAAAGGTGGGGAAGGCATCCAGTTTTGTGGCTTTCTTCTTTCTGTCACGCTGGATCATTGTTGGATCACATGAGCATTTGGTGGAATTCATTTTGTTCACAGTATTTTCTGAGTGTGAAGGCTTCAAACCCCCCTTTTTTTGCATGTGTAACCCTATTAGCATTGCTGGAATTTCTGCTCAAACTCGCTTAAGTTGAGAAATATTCATGTTGGGGACTCTGCAGTAACGTCAGCTGTCTCCGAGTCACTGGATCCTCTGTTGGCTTTTCTTCTGGTTTGGATCTGTGTCAGGAATTTTCCTGCTCAGTCTAAATAGTGGCAGTCACTCAAGGATCATTATGCGCCGCAGGAATCAGTTTCACTACGCTCCTGTGGATTGTGAATTATAAAGCACACAAACAAATTTAATCAGAATAAACTGTAATCAGAGCTGCAGCTGCTAATTTTCATTTTGATTCATTTTTCGTTTTTTTTTTAATAAATAAACTGAACAATTGGCCAAATGCAAGTTGCAGGAGCAGCAATTGTTTGTTACAGGTAATATATAATACAGCATTATGGTGCTACAGAGATGGAAAACATATTTACTGAATGCAAGGAAACATACCTGACCACAGCAGCTATTATATAATCTTATTTTTTAAGTAGAGAAGAAATGCAAAATATTTTTAAAAAATCATTAAAATCATGACACAGCATCTATCAAAAAGGATTTCTATTATATATTTTTTACTTTGCATATAGTCTAAGTTTATAAACTCTTGAGAAAGCAGTGGAAAAAAAACACTAAAGAGCCACTGGATCCTTAATCATGTCTTCAGATAGTTTATTGTATCAGATTATCTGTTTGAAACCTCCAAAAATTAGTTTTCTGTCTGATTTAAAAACTGTACCAGTCAGAAAATTGTTGAAATCTGAACCAGAATAGAAACTCAAAGTGGTGATTTTGGACATTTTTGCTTTAGAAGAACAACTGCAGGGATGAGTCACTCATCAGACTCCAGTAAATATTTTACAGATGTCTGATTGCTGGCACAGACCTTAAAACACAACAGCATCTCTACAGCTGTGTCACGCTGCTCTGCATTCAGGGCAGCTTTTGGTTATAATAATCTCTGTTCAGTCACACATGAACTGTTGGTTTTCTTTATTAATTATTGATCGACGTTTGTCCCTCTCTCCTTTCAGAGCTGTTGCGCAGCCGTTGGAACCTGTGTGGTGGAAATCTAGCCTTCAAGCAAGGAGCTTGCGGCCACAGCGGCACAACGTTTTTCATGTCAGAGACCGAGCACGCTTGCAGTCGTTTATGTCATCCCCTCTTTTCCAGACAGAAGATCCCGAAAAATCCCCAACCAAGATCCTTTTATCTTACTGATAGTGCTAACATCCAGCCAAAATGTCTGTCAACGTCAACCGCAGCGTGTCAGACCAGTTCTATCGCTACAAGATGCCCCGTCTGATTGCCAAGGTAATAAACTAAACTCAGAGAGGACGGAGCGTCACTGAAATCAGCCTGTAGCTGCCTGAGGCGGCTTTTAGTCGTGGAACTTTGTAGTTGTGGAGTCTGATGTTTGTCTCTTTCATCGTTTCCTCCTTTAATCCAGGTGGAAGGCAAAGGGAATGGAATCAAGACGGTCATTGTCAACATGGTTGATGTTGCAAAGGCTCTGAACAGGCCTCCAACATGTGAGTAACGCCATGTGCTGTATTCCCACCAACTTCTTTTATTAGACCAGCCTCTGTGGGAAAGGTCAGGTTGTTTCCAGAGAGATTTCAGCGTCCTTCTCACTTCTTCGATGCCTACGTTCTGCCTCATTTTTCACTTTGGATTTTGATACAAGAAAATTGCATTTTTACCAGTGAGCTTCCCTAATTTGTCTGTTTGTTGGAGGTGCAGAGTATTTCATGGCATGTGTAAAGTCATTCAAAATAAATAACTCCAGTCAGTTTAGATTACATAGAGTGATATGATAGGCGATTGTTGGTCCTACACGCTGCAAATCAAAATGCATTTCAAGAAGTTTGCAATAGGTTTTAATGTTGTGAAAATGGCTTTTGTTCCTCCAACATCGTGGCCTCTAATATCGGTTCTGTTCTCCTCCACAGACCCGACCAAGTTTTTTGGTTGTGAACTCGGCGCTCAGACCCAGTTTGATACCAAAAACGATCGTTACATCGTCAACGGATCCCACGAGGCGAACAAGCTGCAGGACATGCTTGATGGGTTCATCAGAAAATTTGTGCTGTGTACCGAGTGTGACAACCCTGAAACTGATCTGGTAAATATCTCACGCCGCCTGGTGGTGGAAGTCTACAGGAAAGTGCACGAAGCAAGAAAATAATAAGCCGTTAGTCGATCAAACTGAATGAGGTTGTTCTGTTTGAAAGGTCAGGCTCAGATTTAGATTGTGGTTTCCCAATTTTATTAAAAAAGGTGACGAAATAGTGTCAACAGTGAATAAACTAAGAGAAAGGAAAGCTCAGGTAATGTGACAAGAAATGGAACCATAATAAAGTTCATGAAGTGGAAAGTATGTACAATAGTGAAGCAGAATTTCCTTTTTAATGCTTTGATTTGCTGGATCGTTTGGCAGCTTTTTCAATGATAATTTTTGTTCTTCTCGCAGCATGTCAATCCCAAGAAACAAACCATCGGCACTTCCTGTAAGGCCTGTGGAAACCGCGGCATGCTAGACACCAGACACAGACTCTGCACGTTCATCCTCAAAAACCCACCAGGTGAGATTTTTTTTTTCTTTGTCCGTTTTAGTAAAAACGTGATGTCGGAATTCCCCGTTTGAGTCCAAGACGGATCGGATGATGACGACTGTTCTGCTTTTCCCAACAACAGAGAGCAATGACAGTGGATCCGCATCTGCAAAGAAAGAGAAGGAGAAGAAGAACCGCAAGAAGGACAAGAAGGACAAGGAGAACGGCTCCGGCAGCGGCGAGGCTGGAAACCACGACAACTTTGACGCTCCTGAGGCTGTGGTGCGTTCACTGTCCCTGTACAGAGCGCTTCATCTTTTCTATCCGTTCCTTCTAGCTCAGCTGTCTGAGGTCACTTTACACGCTGTCCTGACTTTCCGTATCAGATGCTGCTGAGTTTAATGACCCAGTCGGTTCGCTGCCTTTCTTTGTTTTAGCCGTGTGGAGTTTGTTTAGCGTACACAAACTCAGCTCGCTCAGCGCTGCACAGTTCAGGGCCTTCTCGTCAGTACACTCTGTCACCAGAGCAAAGTTTGATGGAGTTGTTCCCCTGCTGATTGGCTCTTGCTCTTAATTTTGACTCTCCTCTCCCTGAAGACCAACCTCAGAAGTCTCTTTATGTCCTCTGTTTACTTGAAAAAACATTTTTAGTCACAGATGCATGACAGCTCTGTGAGCCGTGATAAGGCGTAGCTGCAGCAGACGCCTCTGAGCCACCGCTGCCTTACAAGTACAACCGTCAGCTCTTGGACAGATTGCAAGTGTGACTGATGAAAGCTGCTGCAGTTCGCTTACAGAGTTAACGAACAGGGCGACACCTTGTTTGCTTTGGTTTCATACTTCAAAACCAGCAGGTAGCAGAGCTGGTACCAATCAAACAACGGGGAATAACCAGTAGCCGTGTTTCCATCACTGATTTTAATGCAGATTTTTAACCAAAATGGGGTAAAAAAAAAATAAAAATTAGTTCACAAAGTTCGTATATATTTACACTCACTTCAGGTGGTTTTGACTTTTTACTAAAAAACTTTAGTAGTAGAGAGCGTTTAACGTAACTAAGCAGCTGTTTTTTTGTTTAGTGTTTTTTCATTTTTGTGTCCAAACATGGGGAAAATGACAGAAAGCTGCTGACATGAAAGAATCATTTCAGCTTTCTTGATCGAGAACACCTCCTTAAGACTCCGTTCCCTCATAGATAGCTGCCGTTCTGTTTCTTCTTGAAGGGTTTGTAGCGATTAGCAGACTGGTTTTATTTAGTCTTTCTCTATGATGTTTATTACAGTGATGTCTCCTACAGCGCCACCTTCTGACGTCACTACACAGCCTCGTTTGTTCACTCAAAAGCAGACTTTCAACACATGAAACCTGCTTATATGTTATATTAATGTAATAATTGTCTCAGCTTTAAAACATTTACACGTGCTTGTAGTTTGTGTTTAATGAAGCGCCTCATATCTACCCTTTGTTGTCCATTGAAGGTTTAGGTGTGGATTTAGAGGCGCATCATAAAGGTGCAACTTCATTTTTTTTCTCCATAGATTCTACTGCAAAGCTGGTTCTGACACCCACTAAACAATTTGCATTTACCAACAAAGCCCAGAAGCGTCACATTTTGAGTTGACTTTTCCTCAGATCCCTCGACTCGAACAGCTCAAATACACAAGGCGTCTTCAGATTTCTTGTATTAAGTCGAAAACTGAACTCAAAACGACCTCTTGTTCGTTCAGGATGGAGACGACGACGACGAGGACTGGGCGGAGGAGACGACGGAGGAGGCGCAGAGGCGGCGAATGGAGGAGATCAGCGACCACGCCAAGAACCTGACGCTCAGCGAGGACCTGGAGAAGCCGCTGGAGGAGAGGGTCAACCTCTTCTACAACTTTGTGAAAGTGAGACTCTCCTGACGTCGTTTGCTCTGCGTGTTTGACAGATAAACTCTGGGTTCTTAACACGTCAGCTATTTTATTCTGATATATGGATCAGTAAGAAAAGTATCTGCAGCCTTGAGAACACAAGAGTGTTTATTCACAACAGCTTTATTCAGAGTACTGTCAAGTTTTTACGCTTCCAGTCGGTCATTTAATATTCAGCATCTGCGAGTTCCAAATAACATTTTCTAAGATGCGACTCACTTCAGTATTGTCGATCAGCTGTAGTACCTGGTTTCATCTCTCACTGTTTAGTACTGTAGCGACCAGAGGAGGTGGATTTATCTGTGTGGGAGCAGAGGGCATTGTGGGATTTTAGCCAGTCAGAGGGCACCATGACAAAGACCTCTGTGGTACTTACTGACCCCTAACCAACGCAGAGGAGTTACATGAAGCTGGAATCAATAAGGATCATGTTCCTGGGTCCTACTGGCATACGTAACAGCTGCCCTGTGGACTGTATCACGTGTCCATGTCTCAAAATGGCTTCATATGTATTAATAAATTACCGACAGTGGATGTGAGCAAAGAGTCAGGCTTAGTTAAAAACTGCCTTAATCAGTCGTTAGCTGTTGGTATAAATCAGTTATTTGCAGAAGAATTGTTAAGAGACACCAAAGGAAGACTTTAATCTGGATTTAAGCGTCCACCCTCTGAAGTTCTCCTCCTTCCTTCTCCAGCAAAAGAAGGAGAGTGGAACCATCGATGGCGCCGATAAGGAGATCTTGGCGGAGGCGGAGCGTCTGGATGTGAAGGCCATGGGCCCGCTCATCCTCAGCGAGCTGCTCTTCAACGAGAACATCCGCGACCAGATCAAGAAGTACAAGCGCCACTTCCTGCGAGTAAGTTCGCCTCGATGACCGCTACACACAGAACCTGAGCTTCAGTTGATACCAGTGTTTGGTGTTTATCTCACGTCTGCCGTCTGGTTTTCAGTTCTGCCACAACAACAAGAAGGCCCAGAAGTATCTGCTGGGAGGCTTCGAGTGCGTCGTGAAGCTGCATCAGGTCCAGCTGCTGCCGCGCGTTCCCATCATCCTCAAAGACCTGTACGACGCCGACCTGCTGGAGGAGGACGTCATCTTCGCCTGGGCAGAGAAGGTCCGTGTGTAGACGCTGAATGAAACGTGCTGTTAACCCGTTTCATGGTTCTTTTACCCTTTAAATTAAAAAAATATTACTTTCTGAATATTGATGCTGTTTTGGGAAAAAAATCAAGAAACACTCAAATGTGCTGTCGGCAGAAATGGTCTTTTTTTTTTCTTTGCCTCACCACATGTGTCAGCTATGAGGATGAACTGACAAAACTTTAAAGAGCCACGCTGGTGTCAGGTCACATGATCATTTAGTGCTGGTTTTTATCTACTGAAGTGTTGAACTTATTGCAGCGTTTAGATTTGTGAGAGGATTGAGAGATCATTGGTTCAGACTTTATGTATGGTCAGTTTTTGCACATTTAATGCTGAATTTCTACTTAAATTGGATGATGTACGTCGAGAAAATATCACATTTTGGGGCTGACTTGCAGAGAAATTATCACAAAAAGCTGCTTTGATTCATCGATAGGTTGTCACCTGTTAAAGTCATCTGCAAATCATTTTGATTATTTTTAGGAAGGAAAAAAACCCTGTAAGTTCTGATTACAGCTTCTAAAAATGAATCTCTGTGTTGGTAATAAAACTAAATCTGTCATCGTGGGCTTTGAGATACATTGATCAACATTTAGCGCCACTTTCTGACATTTTAGAGACCAAAAAAATACATCAATTACTCAAAGTAATTGAAGGATTAATGATCAGTAAGTGTTAGTTGAAGCTGTGTACATATACACCTTGAAGTTATCAACACATTTAGGAGCTCCATTAATATATATATGCGCTACTTAGTGCCACATTACTGTATAATTACCTAATTAAAAACACCTAGTCTAACTGTGAGCAAAAGAAGACATAAAAAGTGCAGTTAACATGTATATGAGAGCTTTGTTTCCTTTATTACTTTCCATTAGACTTATCATTAATCGGATCCATTTTCCTCCTCCAGGTTTCTAAGAAGTACGTCTCCAAGGAACTTGCCAAAGAGATCCACGCCAAGGCCGCCCCGTTTGTGAAATGGCTGAAGGAGGCCGAGGAGGAGAGCGAGGGCAGCGAGGAAGAGGAGGAGGAAGATGATGAGAACGTGGAGGTACGGTTTGATCTGAGTTCATTTAGTAGAGAATGGCAGCGTCAGGACACCCAGGGTACCCAGGGGACTTGCTGAATATTCACATTTAAGAGTTTATTTCACATATTTATGATTTTTTTTTTTTTTTTTTAAGTTTCCGAAGACTTGAAGTGTTTGAAATCGTTCTGCTCATGTAGAGTTTGAGTACAGCAACCAAAATCTATCAAAAAGGAAAGTTTATTTCTTTAAATAAAACTTTTTTTTTTAAATATATTGTTGATTTTTACATATTTAAAAACAAAAAAAACCCACAAAACCCCAAAATCAACATGTGGTATTATTTTCAAATGCCCACAGCTGTTACAACACTGGAAAAGATGTCAGCTGCTCATATTATAGATATTTTACTGCTATGATCTTTAATTTTTCATCCTCGTATCCTGCCTGCAGTTCAGCTGAACAATCTTTAGTTTTAGTCACGTGACTGTCAGTGGCAGCTGATTCACTAGTTTAATAATTGCACTAAATAACACAGAATTTTTAATTTTTTACAGAATGTGGTTAAAGAAAATGGTTTATTTTTGACACTTTTAGTTTAGTTTTTATAGTTTGAGGCTCTGATAACTGGTTTAATTCTGCCTTGTCTTAAATAATACTAGTGGAGTGTAAAGGGTGAAAAAACAAAACATTAAAAAGACAAAAAAAAAAAAAAAAACATAAATAGGAAAAACACAGGATTTGTCTGTAGATGTGGGTTTTTAAGAGCTCCATGTGATCTTTAATGACTCCAGTGTTGAATTAATCCAAATAAATATTGTCCAAATATACATTAATCACAGTAAACGTGCTTTTATTTGCTTCAGCTTCAACTGAGTTCTGAAATTGATGCAGATATTCACAGTAAAATTATGGATTTTTGAGGAAAATAGACAATTTCTTAGCTTAAAAATATGATCATTTGTTAATTATAACCCTAAACTAAACTTAAATTTGTCTCAGTGAGTCTGTGTCACTTCCTGTTTAGGCTTCATATCAAACAAACATTAAAAACTTAATGCCTCAATATCCGCATTTACAATTGGGGAAAAAAGCCTGCTAGAAAAACAAACAAAACAAATTTAGAAATATTTGAATTTGTTTGGATGTTTTTTTGGCGGTGAAGTTTTTCCATTTGCAGAAAACCTCAGACGCTGCATCTGCATTAAATTTTCAAACGCCGGCCGTCAGTTATTCCAGAAACCCGCCCGAGCTGAAGCCTGTGAACCGGTTTGTCTCCTCAGGTGGTTTACTCGCCTTCGGCCCGCGAGCTCAAAGTGGAGACTGTGAAACCCGACACGCCCGAGAAGGAAGAGGACGACATCGACATCGACGCCATCTGAGAGACGAGGATGACGATGCTGATGCTTTTCTTGTGTTGTGGCTTTGACTCACGATGCCCCCGTCCCACCTCCATGGCTGGCCTTTCCCCCTCCTTTACTACCTGCCCTGCCCCTGCCCCCCTACCCTCCTCCGACCCTCCCCTGCTTTGTGGCATGACTAAACATAGCGCTTTACTTGCTGCACATTAACTCTGTGATTTTTCGAGATGTATTCAGTTGATGAGATGAAGTCGCTTTCGGGGATTTTAATCATGGGTTGTTCTGGGGATCATTTTGACTGCACATTTTTTTGGTCCCTGTATTTTTCCAGTCAATAAAGAATGAATGTTTTGCTATCCACCACACTGGAACGCTTGCTCTGTGGCGCTCGCTTTGCTCTTTTCTTCGTCACAAAGTCGGATTAGAAATAATATTCATGTTTGTTTACGTGACAGGAGATGAAAAGAAAATTAATTTGTGTGTCAGTTTAAAGCCAACAAGTGAGAATATTTTCTTATTTTGGAGTGTTATTTGTAATAAAAGATGGTATGTCTTTTGTAAATTGTAATTTAGGCTATCAGAAATATATATATATATATAAATTTTTATTTTTAGCTGTTTTCTTAACTAAGTAATAGAAAATGACTAATGGCACGGTCACATCTTCCTGTCAAATATGCAGAAAGTGGAAAAATAACAAATCAGCACATTGTAATCCTACTTTTTCTAAATTAAGTGACTTAAAAAATATATATATTTTAATTTAACAGCAATATATTACAGTTAAAATAACTTATTTCTATCAGCTCCAGGGGGAAAAACGTCACTATTTCCATGTTGCGTGGCATAAAGTCCAACAACATGCAGCGCTGCATGAAACATTCTGAAATGAGTCCAGATATCAGGACAAAAATGTGGATTTTTGCAGAAGAAAAGCCAATAATGTAGCTTTTAAATCACTTTGATGGGCTTATGTTGATTCAAAAATAAGATCCTGAGCAGAGGATGACATTTAAATGTGCTGCAGTAAAATGTGAAAACTCTGGTGTATTAAACGGCTTTATTAATTGTTAACAAGCATTTATTAATCTTTATAGGTCCGTTAGAGGAGCAAGGATATAAAAAGGTGAAAATCTTATTTACGTAAAAGTTTATTTGCATCTTGTTTTGTAATGATTAAAACTTAGACAAACTTTAGCTGCACTTTTCCGGAAGGTCACACAGTCCCAAGGCCTTTTAAACTCATCTTTAATTCATAAACTGTTGATGAACTACTAATGGATCCGTGTAAACACAGTCCAAAATATGAGTTACATCCTTAAAAATATATTTGAATTTAATTTAAATAATGAACAGAGGGTTATTGTCTTGTTTGTCACTGAGGCCTCGTCAATAATTCAATCATATATATATATATACATCTATATATATCTATATAGATATATATACACACATATATGGCCTCTCTCTATACAGTCTGTGGATTATATAATGTGTAGACGTACATGTACAGCACACAGACTGTATGGACTGAGGTCAGCTGGTTTCCTCCACCACTCAGCTGGACACTCATGCTGCATTCAGGTGCTGTAGGAAATGTAACATTCAGAATACCTCCACAGCAAACTTCACATGACAGGAGATACTGTGCAGGTTTGGGGTTGTAAAAGTGTATGAAATTATATTAGAACTATTTCAGTGTGCTCTGGGGAGGATGGAAATGAAGAAAGAAGAATTAGGAAGAAAGTTATGATGTGTCCAGTGCTGAAGGTTAATTTATTTCCTCACAATTCAAACAATTAAACAACTTATTTGATGAGCAGAAATGTGAAATATTCTCTGACATTCTGAGGATCTGCAGCCTTTTCTGTGTTTATGTCACTGTAGATTTAATATTCCTGTGTTTTGGTTAAAAAAACAAAAAACAAAAAAAGTGTCTACAGTCATATTTAGTGATAAATCGATAAGGAAGAAAATTTTAGGTCCACAGCTAATGATCAGGTTTGTTTGTTACATGGATTCATGTTTCTTGAATAAAAGTCAAAACAATGTGGAAAATGCAAATACATATACTTATATTACTTTAAAAAGTAAAATAAATTCTTTTAAAAAAAAAAAAAACTACACATCTATGCAAAAGGAAAACAAATATAAACAATGAACTTTTTCTTTGGAAAAAACAAAACAAAAAAACAAAAACGTCCATTTCATGCATACATTTGTCCAAAGTGGGAATACATATATATATATATACATAGTAAGTACATAAAATGTATGGATGAGAAAATGAATAATTGATTTTTTATTATAATAAAATTGTAACAAAAAATATATAAAAAGTGAGTACACTTAATGAATACATGGATACAAAATGTGAGAGGAAAAAACATGAAAATTTTATAGATACATATATATTTTTAAAAGTGGAACAGCTTAAAATTTTTTTTAAAGTAAAACAAATATGTATTTTTAAAAGGGCGGTGATAGATAAAAATGGCAGACAAATCCTGTTCTACACTTGTTGAGCTGTTTGTCTGCAGAAACACATTTTCTTTTCCTTACAGCTCCATCATGTCAACGCTGTTTGACTCCAGACAATACATATATTTCAATGACTTAACTGAACTCACCTTTTTATATCCAAATCTGAGCCTCTGAGCTTCTCTAAGAAGTCAGAAATGAATCAAGCATCACATTCAACTACTAAAACAAAATTTTTCTGTTCAGGAATGCAAGTAAACAACTATAATTTGACATCTTAATCAAGAAATAATAATATGCTTTACTGTTTTTTTTTTTTTTAGTAAAACATAATATAAAAAAATATATAAGAATTATATTTTAGCATTAAAAATATCATTTGGTTTAAAGAGCATCTACATGCTGGTGTATTAATCATTACAGAAACATAAGAAATTATTTCCAACGGTGTTAATTTAGGGCAGCTGTAGCTTAAACCTTACATCGGGTGGTGGCTTTGTTAATCGCTGTATAGAACAGAATAGAAATACTTTATTAATCCCAGAGGGGAACATTTGGTTATTTCAGCAGAAAGTGTAAAGTTACCACCATCTAAAATACAGATAAAAATAAATGTGCAAGAGTACAAGAAAAAGTGTGCAAAACGTATATTTGTAGAAATAGATATTTCCTTACATATAAAAATAAATATTTAACTAAGATATAATTGATTAATCGGTGGGGAAAGAAGAAAAAGAAAGAAGATTATCGGTTGTTGGACGACCTCCTATTGAGAGCTGTGATGTCGGAGGCTGGGAGCGGTCCGTGAACGCGTCCTAATCCAGCCCAGCCGCTGAGTAGCCATTTTGGTCCCACCTAGAACAGACCGAGCCGCTTCACTTTGGGCCGCCGGAGATGGAAGAAACCGAGCCGACGGCGAGTGTTTCAGCCTCCCGAAGCTCCTGAACCCCTCCGACTAAAACCTCCAGCGGCGACACTCGACGCCATGGCTCGTTTCTAGCGGGAAACCAAAAAGAATCAAGAAAGACAACGAAAAAAGAAAAAAAAAAAGCCTGTGGCGATTTTTTTTTTTTTTTTTTTTTTTTTGGAAGTGGCGACCGACAGCGCCTTGACGTTACTTTAGTTAGCTTCACGGACTCCGAGCCGAGCGGACACCGATTCACCGGAGCAGGCCGTGAACCCCGACAAAATCAAAAAAAGAAAAGCAGCGTTACCGTTATTATGCTGGTTGTTGGGGAGGTTTTGTGGCTCTCTCACAGTTCAGCTGCTCGGCTCTAACACGTCCGGTCTCCTCTGAACGTTGTCACGATCCATGCTGAGACCGTTCGTCCGGACGGAGCCGCGCAGCGAAGCGATAATCTCGTTTTTTCGGGGCGAACGCGGAGGATTTGGGACGTCGGGCGGACGCTGGCCGAAGAAGGACGAATAAGAAAGATGTCAACAAAAACTCCTTTGCCCACCGTCAACGAGAAGGTGACGGAAAGTGTAAGTAGAAAGCCTTGTTTGTTGGGTTGTTTCTCCCGCTGCTGTTAAATATCACAGAGTTTTAGAAAAGAGAATAAAAAAATGGCTGTTGAATAGCGTTTAGTTGCTTTATTGGACTAGAAATGAGCGAATAGTTTGACACACTTTGTGGGTGAATCGTAAACAAGCATATCCTCTACGTCAAACACGCCCTGTAATTTAAAATCGGCGTCCATAATCACACTTATTTGCACTTAAATGTGTATTTCACTCATGAGTTTTCGTGTTACTGTCGGTATTTAGGATGTACTCTGGATATTTAGGCCCAACCGCGAACAAAACTACAGTACTTTGCCTGCTGGTTCTGGCAGGCAACAGTAGTTTCTGTGCGGCGCGCCCATTGGCTCCCGCAGCTGTCGCTCAAAGCGCTCAGCCGCTCAGCTTCCTAATATGGTGTCATTAGTCCCGCCCCCTCCCCAGTGACCACCTGAATCTGCTGCGTGAACGAACGTCGTTGTCAAGGTAACCGCAGTGTCTCCGCTTCCGGTCGGGGTTTTCAAAGTTAAGTTCGCCGCTTTAACCCTCCGAGTCCCGGTTTCAGGGCGTTTTCTGCACCTGTAGGCCTCTCGTTTTTTTACCGCAACATGAAGTCCCGTGCTTCTGAGGAAACAGCACCAGCATTGTAGGAGAAGGAATAAAAAACATGTCTCCTCTGTAATGTAAGACAATTATAATGTTATTAAAGAAAACTAGAAAAAAATCCTTTACAAAAATTAAAAAAAAAAAACCTGGATTCAACACATGCAGCTTTGTTTTTAGAAGTGTCCACAGGTGTTACTGGGAAACATGGTGACTTTACTTACTATATATCTATATATGTATTATTAGTACTTTTTAGTTTTAGATTTTTAGTTATGTTCTATGCTTTTCACTGTACTGCTCTGTGTATACACTTCCTGCAGTTCAGCTGAAAAATCTCAGCATTTTTACCACCTGAATGTGATCATGACGCTGCGCAGAATATATGTTTTATCTAAAATGTGATCAGAGCAAATGGTTTGTTTTGAGTGAATGAGATATCACAATTTCAAGCTAAGATTTGGTTCATTTCCTCGACTGCCAGAAAGCTGATAATCCGTTTGGTTTTTTAGTATTTCTCCTATGTAGAGACCAGGCCTTGCTCTCCAACTCTGACACACTAGTCATGCTTCCATTACCTAAATTTATGTGATTTAAAGAAGTAATAATTAAAGAAAGTAGAAAAAATTAAAAGAAATTGCAAAACTGGAAATTACTTTCCCAAGTTTGTATACTCACTTGAGATGTCTATTTAAAGTTTTTTTTTTTTAATTGCATTTTCTAAAAAGAGTTAACAAGAGGTGGAGGCACATTTTCTCATTAAGTCCTGACCTGATGAACATTGAATTAACAAAACAGACCGTTACATCGACAGACAGCATAAATATGGCCGATACCAACTGACACACAAGAGTAAATATAAGTTTTCTAATTGGGAACAATTCCTGAAAACCTCTCTCCATTTTTGTTTTTCTTCTCTAATGTTTTATTGGTGGTTGGCAAACAACTGGTTTTGTTTGCAGCTTTTTTGAATTAGATTTATTAGTGCCATTCCACCACCTTCTGATGACACCACAGAGCCCAGTTTATTCAGTTAACGATCATTTTCATTGTGATGGAAAATGAGAAAACAGGAGAAGACGTTGATTAAGTGGCCATAGTAAGTGTTATTCATATAATCTGCTGATTGTTCCAGGAATTCCTTTTTCAGCCCAAGTGTTTTATTGAGTCTTGTGACAGAAAATCAAGAATAAGCCACTATGTTTACTCTCCAATGTGTTAACTACTGCTTGTGTAGCTGCTGGCTAAATTGCCGCACTGCTGCGAGTCATACTGTTTAAATTAGGCAGTTTTCACATATTAGATTCCAGCTCCATTCATCTCCATTTTGCTGCGTGTCTTCCATACATTCCTGTTTCTGTCCGCATCCCGTCTGTGTTGCTGCGAACACGTAATGTCTGCATGTGATATCATCTGAATCTCATGACTCATCATGGTAGCAGCAGAGAGTCAGCTGGAGATAAGAATTAACGCCGAACAAACACAGCACCGAGGGCGATAAGATGTGGGGAAATCTTATTGATCCCGTGGAAATTAGACTTTTCCACGAGCTCTTAATGTAAAGATTCAGCACCGAGAGGCTCAAAATCAGCAGCAACGAAAACCAAAAAATGTCGCTTGGAAATTTAGTGCTGCAATTACACGTTGATTTTAAAGTAAATTAATCAACAACTGGTGTGTTAATCAGTCATGTGTTGTTCACTCTGTTGTAGTTTGCTGCTTTTCTTTGTCTTCATGAAGCCACAGCGATTAATCAGTTAGCCGTCAACTATTATCTTACGCACCCACATAGCTGATTATTCGGTTTGAGTACATTTTCTCAAGAGCCTTTAAAAGTCTAAATTCTCTGATTTCAGCTTCGTAAATGTAAATATTTTCTGGTTTCTTTCATCCTCTGTGAAACTCAAAATCTTTGGGTTGTGGAAAGAACAAGACATTTTTCTTGTGAGACTTTATCGACGTATTCCAGCATTTTCCGAGACAATAACCAACAGATTAATCCCCAATGAACAGGACTGGTAGCTGCGGCCTTTGGTTCTAAATCACATTAAATCGAATATAATCGGATTTCAGATAGTTGTTCTCTCAAGCACTGATAGACATTTGTTGTTGTTTTCTTATAAGATGAAGATGATATGAATCAGATTGATTAAATAATTGTTAGCTGAAGATATAAATAAAATGAATATGAAGAATTAAAGGCTCTGGTGGCAAACGGAGCAATTCAAACCTCTGAACTCCAGATAGTTTCTGGACGTTTTTTTTTCTTTTGTCACGTGTTTCCTCGCTGCGGCCTCATTTTTCTGTGCAATATAAAATCCTGCCCCTCTATGGAAGAAGGAGAGGGAGCTCAGAATTGTTTTATAGAATTGATTTTATATAATAGCTCAATTTTTCTGCATTTAAGTTCAATTTCTTCAATTATTTCACAAAAGCTGCAAAAAAACCAAATCAACGTGTGCAGCATTTTTCCTCAGGTGTCACCAATTCTAGAAAAAAACATGTTTTTAACCGTGCTGCATTTACTTCATCGATGTTTTATTTTCCTCTTAAACCTTCAGATATGTTTCCATACTCATCTGTCTACTTTTTGCAAACACAGCCTGCAGCTCAGCCAAATACCGTAATTCCTGGACTATTGAGGCACCTGAATATAAGCCGCAGGTGTCCAGATATTTACACAGAAAGATTTTTTTAACCTTTAAGTTAAATACGTACCTTTAAAATACACTAATACGTAAATGCTTTTTTTCCTGTAACATGGCTGGTTAAGAAAATAAAACCTACCAGGCAAAGTCATTGATCGCTATCTTCATCTTCCTCCTGCGCTAAAACCACTAAAGTCGTCTTCTTCAGTGTCGTCAGGAGTTGAACAGCCTCAGAATTACTTCGTCACTTCCTCAGTCTGTCTTTCGTTGTCGCTCTCAATGTCACTTTGGTCTCGAGGCAAATTCATAAAAATGGTAAAAATCCATAAATTAGCCGCATCGTTGTTTAAGCCGCAGTGTTCAAAGCGTGTGAAAAAAGTAGCGGCTTATAGTCCGGAAATTACGGTAGTTGATGAATTTTGTCGAACGACTGTTGGTTGCAGCTCAGTCACTGTTGGCTTCACAGTTACGCAGAGGGCTCACTATTTTTTGTTTCTTGAATTTTGACGAAATATCCCGATTTTTAAACTTATTGTGGGTCAGTTTTCTCAGTGCAGCATGATCAGTTCATAGACTTTGAGGAATTAGAAAATCTGAAGCTTCTGTTTGTGTCTGGCTCTGATGAACGGTGACATTTTGTTGTTTTTTTTTCATTATTTTTTTTTTACAAACAACATGCCAGGCTGAGTCAGTCACGACTTCTCAGTTGCACTTTGTTGCCCAGAATTGTTTTTTTTTTTGGAGTCTTTTACAGAATCAGGTGAATTATTTCTGGTGAGTTTTTAGTTGAGACATGTAGAATGAAGTGATTTTGATGAAATCACAAAAACTTTTTGTTAATTTTATTGAGGACAGTCTAATGCCACAGATGACAGATTCAAGAAGCATCGGAAAGCCGCTTTTTTCTTCTGTTTTTCCAGTTTCTGGCTCTGATAAATGGTGTTATTTTGGCTTTTATAAACGACATGAGTCATTGTCGAAGCTTCACATTTGCGCAGGAAGCACAGATTTTTATTATTATTTGTACAGAATCAGTGGCAAGTGCTTCATTTTTGGTACATTTTCAAGTGAGACCTGTAAGGTAATGCGATTTGGCTGAAGTATCACCATTTCAAGCTTGGATTTGGATGATTTTCCCAACAAAACCGCACACAGCAGATGATAAATCCAAGAACCATCAGAAAGCTGGAAATCCCTAGATTCTTTTTTCTGTTTTTAAAGTGTCTGGGTGGGGTGAATGGTCCCATTACGGGAGGGTTTCAGTGGGGTAACAATAGAGAAACACTTTGTTAAAGGCAACACGTCCTCTGACGCTCCTCCCCTCGCGACTCGCCACCACCTCTGTCCACCGGCTGTAGGTAAAGAAACACACCCACCGTCTGAGGGCTTTTATTTTGAGAAGACCGCGTCTGGTTTCCGTTCTGGTTTCGTCTGCTGCAGCCGGCTTGACTCGGCTCAACGCTCCCCCCCTCCTGCCTCCGACTCTCTCTGTGGCTATCGGGGCTCTGAGTTGGGAAAATCTGGTGTTGTGGGAACCTCTATGGGCATCATCAGCGGGGCGAAGCGTTTTCCTGCTCAAACATGACGGGCTCGCAGGCAGCCAGGAGACACCGCAGCTTTGTGAGTAACCACTGAGAAGGAAAGGAGTCGAATTAAGCCGGCAGATTTATTTATTTTTTACTTGTTACAGGAAGTTGCCAGCTGGGAAAAAAAAAAATGGAAATGGTGGTCTTTTAAGAAATGATTCTGTGTGCAGAGTAGGAACAAAAACTGCATCCTAATGTTCCTGCAGGCGCTGCTGCTGCTTCTTCTTCTTTTTTTTTTTGTATTCAACAGTGACCTTATCCTAGTTGGTGGTATTTTTATCTCCGCTGCTATCACTGAAGAAGTCCTAAAATATTCCTGTAGTGACTTAAAGTGTGCCTGCGCTGCTTAGCGGGGACGAAAGTGACCTTATTGCGGTTTTCGTAACTACTCTGAATATTCTCGCTGCGATCTTTAAACTCTGCAGCGTTAATTTATTGTGACCTTGTCCTACCTTGGTAATCAGGGTGATAATTATGCGGCAGGAAGTTGATTTACGATCCGTGTGGTGATAAAATAAAGTAGGTTATGTTTGACTTCTATATAAAATTCTGGGTCTGCGTGAAAGTCGATACTGCGGTTGTTAATTTCCCCACTTCATCACTGTCCTGCTCATTGTCTGCAGGGCCAATGGGGTCAGTTTGGTCGGGGATGGGCAGAGCCGGGCGGGGCGGAGTGCACTGCCACTTTTAATGAGGTATCAGTCGATACCGAGGCCACACCGGGTATCTGTCAGAGAGGGGTTTTTGTTGTTGTTGGGACGCGGAGGGGTGCTTTTTGATTCCAACACCCGAAAAAATCAATGGCTCCATTGGCCGTGCCGTCAGAGTTGTGCAACACAAAATCCCACCAGCGCTCTTGCGGTTTATGTTTGATCGAAAAATGCACAATTCGCTTGGTTTTCTGAGCAGTTTTGCCTCTAAATTTGTTCTGATGGCATCTTTTTGCAGCCTTGTGTGATTCTCTCAACCAAAATGCGCCAAAATTCCCGCGGACGTAGCAGTAAACAGGATTTTGTTGGCCAGTACAAAATTATGAAATTAAAGAGCAGATGTGATGTTTTCCTGCAACAAATCTGAGATCCTTAATGAGTCTTCGTGTTGTTTCAACTGTCAGAACAAGTAGCATCAAGA
Source organism: Stegastes partitus (assembly GCF_000690725.1). Taxonomy (NCBI): domain Eukaryota; kingdom Metazoa; phylum Chordata; class Actinopteri; family Pomacentridae; genus Stegastes; species Stegastes partitus. The sequence goes on along the minus strand of NW_007577850.1, from coordinate 448,846 downwards.
TCTGTCCCTCTGTAAAGCCGCTCCACGGTTTCTAGCTCGTGTAATTGGGTATATGAGCCAGACTGCTGTTATGGATTGACCCTTTAACTTTCACTGATCTTTATTTGTTGCTCTGCTCTGCATCCTATTTTCAGGACATCACGCGATGTGCCGCTGGATTTTATTATATTTTCTCTGCATGTTTTGTATGTTGAGCGTAGAAACGGTGCAGTGAAGTGGTATTTTCAACACAGTTACAGGAAAATGGGTAAAAACTAATTCCTGTTCCAGCAGCTAGCGGTTGTTGGGCAGCTGTTCAAAGCAGGACAAGAGAGCGTGGAAGACCAGAGCAACAAATATCTAACCAGCCAATAACACGACCTAAAGTTCAGCTCAGGCTCCGGCTTTTCAACCTGGTCACATCTTTTCAGTTACATAGTCGGTGACGTGTGCGGTGACCTCGATTATGATGTGGACGCCGGCTACGAGACGCGTCTGGGTGGGATAATTAAAGCAGCTTTTCAATCTGAAATCATCTGAATGTACATCAATAAGCAGCAGGAAGTGTTTCTACATACATTCTTTATGACTTTATTTATGGTTTAACATGAGACATTGGAAGCAGTAAGTTTTCTTTCAGGCTGCTGCAAAGAAAACACCCAGAATACACATTTTAGTGCCTGCGTCTGTAGGCTTTAGTCACAATACTTTCTTAACAAATCTCCACTTCAGCAGCACTTTATATACGCCAAACTTTCCCATTTTTATTCCAATCTATGTTCTGACACTTTTTGCTGAGAGGTTTGTTCATTTATCTTTATACACAGAACATTTTATTCATAAAAACACTGCGAAACAGGACGATTTCTGTTTCTATTAACAGTATTTTGTGATTCCGAGATTGATTAAAAAAAAACAAAACTGTACCCAGTGGTATGGTTTCTCCTCTGGACATGTATGCAAGTGAAGCCATTTTTACTATATATAATAAAAATACAGAATTTAGACGAACATGTGAAAGTCTTTGCCTGATAAGTGATCAACTGGGAGCATTTCCTGGTGATCGTTTTTTAAATGCAGCGTCTCTTAAAGTCATGGAAATGTTAACTTGATTATTTAATTTTGAGCAGATGTGATTAGTCTGACCTCAGAAAATTAATCTGATATTTGAGAATAGATGACTAATTTAAGTGTTTTTCATTCCTAGAAGCCAAAACGAACTTGTTCCAGTCTCAGAAATGGGCTGATTTTAAAGTTTCATATAATTAGTAAACTGGTTGTCTTTGGGTTTTGATGATGTTGTCTTGCACTGTGCAAACTTGTGACGGGTATTTGTCTCTGTTGTCTGATATTTAATAGAACAAAAGTTAAGAAGTTACTCAATAAGTATTTGCTAGTCCACAATGTTGTCCTTTAAAATTGCAGAAACCGCCTGCAGTCATCTCCTCTCTCCTCGGTTTTTAGACTCTTGCAGGATAAAGCTGCACTGAGTCTATCAGCCATCTGTGGCCGGTGGAAGAAAAGCTCACTTTCTTTGTGTGAATGCACAACTATAAATATCAGTAGTGTTTTTTCCTGCGGAGCCTGAGTGGATACGTCACGGCGGGTCAACATGAGTCACCGCTGATACATGTTCATGTTCCACATTAACGGCGCTTCAACAGCCGGCCTGACGGTTTTCTGTGTCTCTCTCCCCGCAGCACACGTCTCACAGCAATGGACGTCAGGAGATCAGCTCGCGCTCGGCTCGGACCGGCGTCCGATCCCGCAGCTCTGAGGAGCCGCAGCAGCCCCACGTCGGCAACTACCGACTGCTCAAAACCATCGGCAAGGGCAACTTCGCCAAGGTCAAACTGGCCCGGCACATCCTCACCGGCAGAGAGGTGAGATCTCGGCGTGGTTTTACTCTGAACATAACCATCTTTACATCTTTGAGTTGAAGTGTCCGGCACAAAACTATACCGGATTCTTTGTTTGAAATATGACATAAAGGCCACAGCTATCAGATGTTCTACTGCGGTGTAGGGCTGCTGCACTGTTTTATCTAAAGATGATTTAACACTTGACACCATTAAACCTCACACAAGCTGATATCATGGTGCCCCTCTACAGTAAGAGGGTCAGCTCATCTACAATGCCTGAGGTGTGTCTAATCTAGGAAAACAGTGTTAGATGTTGGCAGATGCTGTTTATTTAATGGCTCGGATCGGATTGGCAGAAACATCTCGATGGGGACATATGGTCCACAACGTCCCCGTGGTTTTGAAATTCTAGAAACAGTCGGTGGAGTAAAACGTGCCGGATGTCAGTACAGTAGCAGCATCTCAGGCGTCAACCACTCCCTTCACTTTTACGTACAAACAGGAAGGTGGTGTACAGGAGACACAACAAACAATAATCCAGCTGCATACATCAGCCCCCGCTAGCATCGTAAAATGGCTGTACGTAAAGTCAACTCAAGTGAAGTTATCTTCACTTCCCCTGTCGCTTCTCCTCTACCAGTGCGTCCCTATACAAGTAAACTGCACTCCGTTAGGTTCTGAAGGTCATGTCATTTCAGAATAAACATGATTAGTCACCTGTGACATGGTGGGAAAGTCTAAAAGAGGTGAGTGGAGACATAAACCAGAAACCAGACTTCCTGCTGCAAGACTAGGATTCATCAGTCTTCGCTTGTTGGTCAGTTTTGTTTTTTCACTTGTTTTCTGGTTCAGCTTAGGCACCAGAACTACGTGGTTAGGGTTAGGAAAGTATCTGGCCACGTTAGGCTCTTTAATATGTTGGAAGCTTGGTTAAGCTTACGGTTTAAATGACTTGGTTAGCTTTAGGTTTAGTTTGGTTTAGTTTGAAATACGAGCCTTTCACTGCATGTTTAAAACAGTAGAAGACATGGCAGGAATACGTTGTTTAGAAGTATATCTGTCCTAAATTACAAATGTAACCTGGTAAGAAAGAATAAATTTAAAACCCTTTTTATTGACTTTAGAGGCAAAATGTTTGGGTTTTTTTGGGTGCCTTTTCTCTTTTAGGTAAAAAAAAAAATCTGCTTTCACTTTTATGTTGCTTCTGTACAAATCTGCATTAAAATAATCGTCACCTGAATTCCTCCTAGATGCCAAATATAGATAAAATAGTTTCCAATACACCTCACATGTGAACATCTGCTCAACCATAGACGCTCCTGATGTTCCCTGAACGCCTCACCTGCAGCCCACCGTAGATGTTCACTAGTCGGCTGTGCACAGAGAAGCTTCTAGTCTCCATCAGTTCTGCAGCGTGCAAACTCAGACAGCTCTTTACCAAGAAAATTAAATAAGGTGTTGGGATATCAGATTTATCCCAAATTAAAATCAAGTGAGTTTACATTCATAGGATGTTTTTTTTTTTGCACTCGATCACGTTAATTTAATTGTTAAATTCAATCCACTCAGTCAGATCTTCAGTTTTTCTGCTCCTGTCCTTTTCTGTGCACACGTCCAGCCTGACCGTTAACCAGCTATGAGTGTTGTAATTAAGTTAAACAACAAAACCCACATCTATCTGATTTGTAGATTAGTCAAAAAGGAAAAAGAAGAACAAAGCAGCAAAAAAAAAAAAAAAAAGGCTGTAGCACAGTGTGTTTGAGTTTGTTTGCCTTACTTGACATCACAAGTGTCACCTAACATAAACTGTAAATTCTAATAACTGACTGTGTGTAACATACATTCTTAAATATTTTAATGTTTTCTATCACAAAGCATCTACAGAATGAAAGAATAAAGTACTACAGGTCAATTACCGACTTAAAAAATGTTAACATTGGTCCAAAAAGAGAGAGTTTGGGAGGTTGTTGGCAGAAAGTCTTGTTGGGTAAAACTGTAATGTGGTATCTCTTTAAGTATTAATTAGGGATGCACGATTTATCGGCGACCACATCGGTATTGGCCGATATTAGTGTTTTTTCCCATATATCGGTATCGGTCCGATGAACAAATTTAGCCGATGATTGTCAAACATCAGCGCCTTCGTCTCTACGTGTGATATCGCTGCTATTTCACAGATGTTTGTACTTAAATGGTCCTGGACTTGAATATGTTTAAATATGTTTTACTTTTGTTCCGTAATAAAGAAGACTGTCTTATTTGGGCTTCTTTTGAATCGTTTTCCCACAGTGCTTACTTATGCTCTGTTTTTGGTGTGAACAAAAATAGAATATTGACATCGGTAATATCGATTATCGGCGATATCAGAAATCTTAATATCGGTATCGGCCAGAAATTTTAATATCGTGCATCACTAACGTTAATGTTTTCTGGGCAAAAATGTTGCAGCGACAGTTGAGAGTCTGGGCTGTTGGAAGATGACAGGTTGGTCCAAAAGCCTCTATAACTGAAGTCAGTTTTAAGTTTTTCGACTCAGAGGGTTAAATGTGTTCATAGGTAAGTATGGTATCAACAAAAAGGTGTTGTTTAGGTTTCTGTGCCAAGTTTCTGAGTGGAAGATGTGGGACCGTTGGAGTGGCAGCAGCTCCATACACCAACGGATCCACCGCTCTGGATCTCGTTGGCACTAATGGTTGTTTTCAGGGCAAAGCCGACGCCGTTGCTGCTGCTGAGCGTTTGATTTGTTCATAATTGATGAGCAGAAAGAGCAAACCTCGTCTTCACACGGCCGCCGACATTTAAGGAAGCGATGCTGCTCTTTTCCCCTCAATCCCCTCCTGATTCTCTTAACTATTCTGCACTTTGCATCCAGCCGTAGCTTTAACTCGAGGAGGCTGTCGAAGCCGTCGTCTCGCTCTCTCTCACGCGGTGGCTTATTTTAAGTTTTCCCTGTTGGAAAAACACACATTTGGTTTCGTTTTCTTTCTGTCGAGTTGTTGTCTTTTTTTGCCACTTCCTCTCTGCTGTTATGTCCCACTTAGCTCAGTTTCGATTCTGTTTTTTTTTCTCTCTCCACAGGTGGCAATTAAGATAATAGACAAGACGCAGCTGAACCCAAACAGCCTTCAGAAGGTAATTTACCCCCCCACTCGCCTCTCTCTCTCTCTCTCTCTCTCTCTCTCTCTCTCTACTGTCTCTCTGTGGCAGAATTCATTTACTAATTCATGAAGCACAACAGATTGAGTATTAATTGTGTAAATGGGAAGCGGGGCATGCTGGGACGGAGCATGTGTTGTGCATACAGCTTCCTGGGGTGAATGGAGAGCTTCCATTAGGAAGATGATTCAGCTCCGTGTTTACTGTTCAGCTTTTCAAACCCGAGGCCTTAAAAGGAGATCGTGTCCATGTTTTATTAAGCGAATTCAGAGAAGAAGCAGGGAAATTTAAGTGTTCTGGACACTTTTTAACCTCTTGAACTCATTTTCTGGGCATTTTTCGCTCCATTTTTCCTCACTGTGGATCATTTATCACTGCAGTATGAAGTCCTGCACCTCTATGGAAACAGGAAGGAGGAGATGGAACTCAGAATTGTGCACTAAAACAAAATCGCAGTGCCCTAAATCATTTAAAAAAAGAAACTATGGAAGTTCATTGATTATGTATTTTAGAAAAACTGAAAACAAAAAAAGTGACTCTACACACTTCTTGTGTTTTTATTAACTTCCATAATTGCTTTTTTTGCTTTTTGTAAACACTGCCTGCAGTTCAGCCAAAAAGTTGTTGAATTTTTGTCACGTGACTGTTGGACACAGCTGACTTGTGAATGGCTTCATGGTTTCACAGAGGAGCACTGAATTTTTTGTTTTTTTACAGAATCCAATTACAGCAAACGATTTATTTTCTGCGAATATTTAAATAAGGAATGTAGAATAAAGTGATTTCAAGCTTAAATTTAGTTCATTTTCCCAACTTAACAGACGAGCAGTTCAAAGACCGACGATTCTTTCTGTATTTGCAGTTTGTTTCTTTGATAAGCTGTTTTTGTAACACACACAAGCCTGACTGTGTGTTTTAGGGTTCAGAAGGTTAAACAAATTCAGAGAGGAAGCAGTAAATCCAAGTGTTTAGCAGCTTTTACAGGACTGAAAAGATTTAGGTTTGTTCCACTTAAAGGCCTTTAACCTGACATTGTCTTTAAAGGTGTTTTTAGATTTATTAATCCTGTAACTGATTTGCTTTTGGCTTCACAGTTATGTTAAGGAACATAGAATTCTTTGGCAAATTATTAAACAAGACATGTTGAATTAGCGATTTCAAGCCGAGAATGTCGATTCTTTCCGGTTTTCCAGTTTCTAATTCTAATAAATGCTGTAATTTTAGCGATTTCTGATTTCTCTCAAACTTCCTGGTAGGTTCTGGGGTTCAGAAGGTTAAACAAATTCAGAGAGGAAGCAGTAAATCCAAGTATTTAGCAGCTTTTAAAGGACTTACAGGATTTTGGTTTGTTCCAATTAAAGGCCTTTTACCTGACATTGTCTTTAAAGGTGTTTTTGTGACGATTTTTTTGTTCCTTACAGAGTTTATTTAGCTCATAATGCTAATTTTTGTCAAATTATTAAATGAGACAGGTGGAATTAAGTGGTTTCAAGCTTGGTTTTCCAGTTTCTAATTCTGATAAATGCTGTGATTTCTCTCAAACTTGCTGGTGGGTTCTGGGGTTCAGAAGTTTAAGCAAATTCAGAAAAGCAGCTGTTTTTTGGGCACTTTTTTTTTTTTTTTAAGGCTCACAAGATGTAAATGTGTCCCAATCGAAGGCCTCTTTACTGGAAACTCTCTTTAAAGGTGTCTCTCTCTGTCTTTCTCTGCATTTCTTCGGCTCTTTCTGCTCGGTTGTCTCGCAGCTGGGAGTGACCCGCCTGCTTTTTGTTTTCCTCGTTAAATCAACCGAATCAGGAAGCGGCTTTTGCTTTTAAAATGCTAATTTTTTTTTTTTTGCCGGCTGAGAGTGAATGCTCCTTTGGCCCTGCTCGCTGAATAGCAGTTTCACTTTGCAGTTTGAAGTCAGCGAGTTGAGAACGAGCTGCCCTTAACGCTCTCTTCTGCTCGCCTGTGCGCTCATTAGCAAGTTCGATGCGCGTGTGGTTGTTTTGATCTGTCTCTCGGCCTGGAAGTGGGTTTTTTTTGGGGAGGGGGGTGGAAGTCGGAGCGATATCGACTGTGCAGCTCCGGAGGCTTTTTCTGCTCGTCGGACGGATAAAAGTTGACGAGCGTTTCGGTGGCGGCGGCTGGTGACGGTGACGGCGTTGGCCCCCAGTCGCTCGGCTCCTCTCAGCGGTCGGCCAGTGGTTTTCCATCAGTTTTTCCAAAGCTCCATTGATTCTGGCCTTTGTATCTCAGAGGCCCGGGCCCTTTGGCGTTGGCGGTGACACTACGTTGACAGAAAAGCACTGAGTCATGACAGCGCCGTTCACAGAAACACAAAGCGCCGGGCTTTTGTTGGCAATCCTTGTTGTTTTTAGGTGACTGCTTTGTCAGAGTCAAGGAGAGAAAAAAAACCTCTCTTTTTAAGGTGTTTGTCAGGTTATTTTTCCTGCCGTTCCACGAGGGATTCAGATCTCTTCTAATGTTTATTTTAAGGAGCTGGAACAAGCTGGAAATAAAGAAACCGCATTTAAATCACTTTTCCTGATTGACACATTAAATGCTTCCGTTCCTGTCACACATTTCTATTTATAGGTGAACTTTCTGGGCTTTTATTTTTTTTCCTTTTTCGGTTGATGAGTTGGAGATTCAGAGCTGAAGGAAATCCTGACATGGATTAGATGAGCAGCTCAATAGTTGGCCTTAATCCTGCAGGTTTCGCATCCACCGGGGTCGCTCAGAATAACCCTCCACGCTGTTCCTGGGCGCTTTTATTTGCTCCCGTCACATTTGAACTCTATCTGATCAATCTATGAAAACCACACATCCATGAAGGAGGAGAGAGAACTTGATGGTGTCTTTTATGCAGACACAATACCGTAAATCATAAAAAAGGAAAAAAGCACCGACATGTACAACATTTTTCCAACACTGGTATAAAATAGTTGCTCCTATGCTGTGGATAGGCTATTTGATGAAGCCTATTTACCTTCTTACAGCTTCTACAAACCCACTTCTGTGCACATGAACTGTAGAAATGTGTTTCACCATGCAGAATGTATCGCGCACCAGTTTTAAAGCCATGCTGCATTTATTTTGCTGATCAGGTGTGTTTTCAGTCTTTCTGAATCATGCCTGCTCTTGTCTCTTGCGTGTAAACACAGTTCAACTAAAAAGTCTCAGAATTTTCATCACGTGATCGTCGCTTGAGGCCGAGTCATTCGTGGCTTTTCAGTTGCGCAGAGAAGCGCAGAATTTTTTCTCTTTCACAGAATCTGGCAAAGGAAACAAGCTGTGTAAAATGAAGTGATTTTGATGAAATATTACAATTTTAAGCTCAGATTTGATTGTATATCCTGATGGAACTGAGCATGTGTCGTTCAAGGAAAGTCGGAAAGTTGAAAATGTGACAATTCCAATGTTTTTGTCTCGTTTTATCATTCGGAGGAAATCCCTTGAAAATCCACTGGTGGGTTTTGAGGTCCAGAGGGTTAAAGGAGCAGTTTAAGTTTTACCTTAAGAGGAAACCAGGACCGCTTCTTGTATGTCTGGTGACACCACGGAGGAGATCTCATTCTGTCCAGAGTTCTTCCTCTTTGACGGGACTTTGGTTTTCGTGTGGATTCTTTAATCAGTTCCTGGTAGCTGCTGCTTGGCTACGCTAGCTGTTTCCCTCCTGCTTCCACTCTCCCAGATAAGATAAACTCACTGTTGTAGCTTCTGTCTTGGCGGGGGCATGTTTTTTTTTCTTTTTTTCTTTTTCTTTTTTTTTTTTTTTTACAGACGTGAGGTCAGTTTATTTTACATCGCTTCTCGTAATTCGTGATAATAAAAGCTTATCTGCTTATTTGTCAAAACGTCAAACTGCTTCCGTTATAATCGGCCACAAATCGGATTCATGCCGGGATTCCTTCTAATGCCTTTAAATCACATAAATAACAGTTAAAATGCGTCACGGAGTCACATAATACACATTTAGAGCACCAAACATGTACTAATTTACTAAAAATAGCCCACTACAAATGCGCTCATTCCTCCTGTTTGCTATAAGCTACAATTAGCTGCTGTTTAAGAAAATTACCAAACCGTTTTTGAAATTGTACTATATATTTGAGAGCTGTTTATCCTGAGAAAATCATAGAAAAACGCTTTAAAACGGTGTAACAGCTGACTGAATGTCACCCGTGTTTGTGCATAGATGCTGTGTTCAGGTTCAGCTGGGTTTTTTGCGTACTTCTCTGCCTCTTACCTCAGAGCCGGTGCTGCTGAAACCTGCATCAGAGCCAGCACCGCTGCGTCCTGACCTCTTATGTAACTGGAAGAATTGGCGAGCGGCTGATAGCGGGGGATATCTCTCGTCTCCGAAGCCTAAATGTTTATTTTCGGCCTCTGTTCTTAATAGTTTGGCGGAGCTGAGTCGACGCTCACATCTGTCACCGGCTCCTGGCAAAAACACTTCCCGTTCTGTCCCGGTTCGACCCGCGGAGACGGTTCCGTTGCCGCCGCGGTCGAAGGTCAGGGAGGGAGGCCGGCACAGTCGGAGCTTCTGATTAAATGTAAACAGTGAAAAAGGCAAAAGTTTACGGTCTGGGCCGACCTCCGCTTTCTGCGCTGAGGTTTCATGTGTTTTTTTTTTCCTGCTTCATTTATAGCACCTCCTCTCAACTTGGAGGAAGAAACTGTGCAGTGCGTCACACAAACCTTCAATCAAACAGAAAAGAGCTATTTTTGCCAGCAGCTCGTCTCTTGTTTTTTTTTTTTATTTTGTGAGAACGGTGTAAGTGTTAAGTTCTTACAGTTGGCTCTGCAGCTGCTGTTGAGTATTTTTTTTTTCTTGATTGTTTCTTCTATCTTCTTCTGATTTACATTTTTAACCAAAGATCTCCTTAAATTAAATCGCAGTAATGATATACTGCAGCTCTTATGGTTATTTTAACTGCACTTTTCATACCTTCTTTACCTTCTTTGCCTTTTAAAGATAATTCAAATTCAACTCCAACATTCGTGGTTCATACAATAAATTATACAGTTATGAAGGAGCAACTGAACTCCTGCATTTATGGGATATTTCAAGGAATATATAATTAGAGAAATTATTTTTATTGTTGGCTTTTTTTTTGCAATTGTTTTCTTGATTAATCTGTCAATTGCTTGGGGTATAAAAAAATCTGAAAATGGCAAAAAAAATTGTCCACCAGTGTCGAGTTATGAGGCTGCAGTCACAAGATTTACTGTTTAACTCCTAGTAAATTACTTTAATTATCGAAATAGTTCATTTGATAGCTGGCTCTTCAGTGACTGGTTGTGGCTTGAGTTGGCGATGAAGTTTTAGTTCATGTTGATTCGGCTCAATTTAAACAATAGTTTTACAGTTTGTACGTTTTGTAAAGCTACGTTTAAAGCAACACCAGAGCTGTGTAACGTGTTCTTATGTACATTTTGACGTATTGCTGTAGAAAAAGTTTCTAGAAACAGCTACATTTGATTAAATGTCTTCAACTTTGCAAAGAAGTTTTTCCCAGAAACTTCTTCTATTCCTGAAGACGTCTCTTGTAGATAAATAAAGTTGTTTGTTTCTTCTTCTTGCTAACTAACTGCTTTAATTTCTGCCTGTTTCTACTCTGGTTATTACAGCCATGCAGCCTGTAGCGCCACCTTTTCACAACACGACGACATGGACAAATAATTCACATTTCCTTGTTCAATGTTTCGCAAAAGTTTGCTTCAAATCCGCCTGACAATTAGACGGAAACACAGCGAGTGTTTTTAAAATGTTGGAAGTGTTTCGGAAGGTTTTAGGAAGATCACTGTGTAGCCAAAACAGTTAGCGGTTCTTACTGTCATGGATGGACTGCTGAACGAGCATTTTGTTCCCTACAGTAATACTGCATAGTTTTAGGTTTTAAAGCTGCTAACACTGTTAAAGAAACAACCTGAGAAGTTTCCTGTTCTATGCAGCCTTCAAGAAACACACGAATCCGTCTGCGTACAGTGAACGCAACGAGTTTTCCTCTTGTTTTTGACCATTTGATGAACAAATATGTCTATTGTGTTTAAGTAAATGAAACTCTAATTAAGGAAACTGCTTGTGATTTTCTCTTGGCGCTGGTTAAAGTCTCTGTGGGGAGGCAGCACAAAAATTCCTCCATACAGGAAAAAAAAAGGCGATTTCTCCTCACAACACAGACATTAAACCTGTAATTGGGGCTTTCTGAGCATTCGAGGTCTCGTATTAATGGCTGGCAGCTGCTGCGCTAAATTGATTTGGGCTCGAGGAAATTCAAGAAGTCGAAGAAGAAGTGCTTTAAACTTGTTGTGATAGAGCAGTTAATTTAAACCAGAGCGTCTCTTCCCTCGGGTCGATCCGTCCAGATGAGAGCAATAAGGAGGAGCTGAGCTGAGATGAACCCAAAAAAACCCCCGTGTTTTAGTGCGAAACGTGCTCCGACATCCATCGCTGGCGCTGCAGAGGCTGTAATCTGATTTGCTGTGACTCACCTCCAACTAGGTGGGATGAAAGTTTACAGAAGAACAGCAGTAAATGATCTAATGGCGAGCCCACGGGACGGTGTTTACAAGCCGCAGATCTCTTGTAATCGAGGGAGGCTGAACCCGAACAGGACGGGGAGTTTTCCCTCCAAGAGCTGACGAAAGGTGTGACTTCACCCTCAAACTGTGTGTCATGCGGCCTAAAGGTGCCCCGTATCGATCACAAGGCCCGGTTGCGTAACGAGAGCAGCTGTTCATCATTGCGGTAGCATGACTGGACCGACTGCAGGTTTCTGTCCTCGACCTAATGGCGGTATTATGCGGTGATTCACCCCCTCGTCTTGCCTCTCTCGCGTGTTTTTCCACTAATTCTGTTTACTGCATAACATACCTGACAAAGTGCTCCCATACACTGGCTGGAGTGTTGTTTCCCAACCCGCCCAGGTGTCAGGAGGCTGCTATGTAGGACACTCGGGCTGCGACAAAAACTTCACGCAAGGAAACAAATTGAGCGAGAATTTAGAGCTTCTCTCGAGTAAGCAGAGGAGATGAAGGTCCTCCCTGTGAGCAGCAGCAGCGAGGAGGTTTCCGCTGTCACACAGAGAAACCAGCGCAGATTTATTCCCCTGTACTTTCTGGGAGCTCAGGAGAGTATTTTCAGGATAATGATGGGCAGAGCGGGATCACGGCGCAGCGTAATGACAGTCCAGAGCTGCTCTTCCTCGTGTCCTCCACCTCTTCGTCAGCAGCCAGACTCGCCCAGCCTCGCTCTGTTAGCTTCATGATTAACCCTTCAGCCGTCTCTTAAACCGGCGGTGATTTATTACCTCGGTGCGTCCCACAGCCGCCGCCGCTCGCTGCACAATCTGGGTGTTTAAATTACAAGTTTTGAAGTCGCGCGAGCTCCATTGACTTTGACAGTTTTATTTTTGTTTTTCGATAGAGAGAGGTGACGTCCCTGTTAGCAGAAAATAGAACGCGTCCCTTCTGAAGTCTTCTGCAGAAACAAATCTGAACCTCTGAACATCTGATCCAGTTGGTTTCATGTTTTCCGATCAGTTTTGGATTTTATTTCTCTAAATATCTACTTAAAGTGTTAAATTCTCATCAGTCATGTCTTCACGTCGTATTTTGTCTGATCTGGAGTGAAAACCTGAAGCTCCTAATATCCAGTTTAGAGACGTTAATGAATAATTGTTTACGAATTAAAGACATATTTATTGGTTTTAATCCTGAGAGCAGGCGGTGTTAAAAGTCAACAGTCTCCTGCAGGTTTCAGTCTTTACAGAAAGTTCTAGAAACACACAGATTTGTCACAATGTTGTCAGACACGTACATCAGTTTGTACAGTCTCCAGTAGTTTTATTTTGAAAGGGCAGCCTATTAACATACATTACAATGAGACAATCTGTGCTTTCTGTTGGTTATAACCTCCATTTTACAAAAAAATTCCTGTAAATCAGCATCGTAGGAGTTGGTTGCAGTATAGAAATCAGCTGTCGTTGTCAAACAGAGCAAATAAAGATGCTTTAATTCTGGTGTTTCCCCTTCAGAACTAAATAATTGGGACATTTATCAAGTTTATATACAGCTTTGAAAGAGAGCTAGTGGGTAGCAAGGTTTGTTAGATAGTACAAGTGTTAAAAAAATAAAATAAATCAGTAAAAAATGGTGACAATTTTGCAGGCAAAGACTTTGAACATGGTCTTTGCTGCTGTATATAAACCATGTGAGCCGACCGGTCTGTCTCATAAATATCTTACAAACAGGTTAAAGAAGAGGAGCAAGTTTCCTACCAGGAAGTTTCATCCTCTCAAGGATATTTAAAGAAGGTTTTCCGCATGATTTAACATTTTTTGAAGAGACTTCATTGTAATTAAAGCTGCGTTCAATTATGACAAAACCTCTGCAGTAGATGTTTGTGCTGATACAGTCCAGAACGCTGGGCCTTGGACTCTTTTTGGACTCTTTGACCTCTCAGGGACATGCACACCTGCCTGAAAGTGGAAAAACCAGCTCTGGTGGGTCTGAGCGAGGCTTTAAGCAACGCGTTTCTCTGCACATTTTTACACAGACTTGTGTAACTGCGTGTTGGTGCAGCTCAGAACTATTCTGGATGTGAAAACAACACCCGCTGTTGGTCACCATCTGCCTGCCTCTCACACAGACACCAGCAGCTTCAGGACAGAAGGCTTCGTCGGGGCGTCCCGGCGGATCCCGGTTCGAGTCTGTCGCTGAACTTTGCTTTTCCATCGCTCGGATTTCCTCCTCACTTAATTCGCTCCCCGCCGAGGGAGCAGACGAAACCTCGGAGATAAATCATACAAATCCACTAATAAGCAGCAATTTATTATCCCAACAAGATGTTTAAAAGGCTGCTGGAACAACGAGTCAGAGGAGAGGTTAGAGATTATGACGGATTTCATAACTAATTCACATTTGCCATAACTGAAAATGTCCTGCAAGAGGATTTGGAATTTTATTTCAAGACTTGATTTTTTTGAGTTTTGGCATTTTATATTTATATATAATATTCAAAAAGAACAAGAGGGTATCAGAAGGATAAGCGAGTAAAAAGCACAAATAAATAAGAGTCTACTGCCTCAGCCAGATGTTTTAGCTGTATGGTTTGTCAAATAAAAAGCTGTTTATGATTTTTTTTAAAAAATTAAAATACCTGGCAGCAAGAGTCCCAGAAAAACTACAGTAAAACTATAGAATACTGGAACATTCGAAGACTGTAAAGTGCACTGGATATAAAGGTAAATCCCTGGAAAATAATTCGATTTTTAGCTAATTTAAATAAAAACACTTAAATAAAACACTTTGTAAAAGAACAAATTACTATTTGTAAAAATACTGATATTTTATGTCATTATTTACATTTTTCTTTTTACAGTCAACATTTAAATTTACTTTTTCTGATTTTACAAGTTATCTATGATTTCACAAAACAGGGAGAATAAAAAAAAAAGAGTATAGAGCGTTCTTTTCACCCTTTTTTTTTAAAAGTCCTTAACAAACATAATTGTTCTTTCAAATAACATAACTGTAAAATACAGGATTTTTTTTCCTGATTTAAATATGGTAAAAAATATTATAGCCTTTCAGTCAAATTTTGTTAAATAACAAATTCCCTTTCAGAAAAATTGAATTGGAAATGATTTATGGTTTTGGCCTGTTTTTTATTATTATTTTTATTTGTTTTGTTTGTTTGTTTGTTTGTTGTTGTTGTTTTTAAGGTTAACGTGTACATTTATTTATATATATATTTTTACGTGATTTTTACCAGTTATCTGTAATTTAACAAATCAGGATTTAAAAAAAAGATATTATTGAATTGTTTACAAAGCTACGGTTTTTAAAAACAAACAGTTTTTACAGTGTGTTTGATGAGCAGAAAATAAATTGATGGCATTAATAATCTACAAAGCAAAACGGTGAACAGTCAGAAGTTCAAGTTTTTGTCAGATATTCTTTGTCGGATGATTATTAACTAAAGTATGTGCGCTTGCTGACGGTTTCACAAACAGAATTAGTGATCGTAGGACACAGTTTACAGCTTTGGTTCCTGCTTCATAGATTTATTTATTAAACTGCTCCAGAACATTATAAATACTACAACGTGGGAAATCCCAAAGTTCTCAGTGATTCATTCAAAATGTTTCACAAACTTGACTCGTCACAAGTGATGCTATAAACCCGTCTGACGTAGTGCTGCTAAAACCACTCACCAGTGTTAATAATTGATTTAATGTTAACTGTTTGGGGTTATCTTCTGGCTCTGATGAGTTAAACGCAGCAGAAACGCTGCTCTTTCCTTCCTCACCTGTTTATCCGGTGGAAGGTATCCCTGTGTGTTCTGTGGCTGCTCAGCGCTGCGATTTGTTCGTCAGCATGTTACTCCCTCCTCATCAAAGATTGATGCCTCTCCGTATTTTTATGGAAGGGAAGAGAGCGAGGTGTAGTTAACGGCCGATCAATAATAAATAGCACTCAGTGCGTTTTATGCCTCCAACGGCGGAACACTAAAAAGCATTTTTGGCCGTTACAGATCTGCTGCTGTGGTCAGCCTGAATGCTGATGTGCAGCAGAGGCTCTTCCTATCAGCCCGATTCTGCACGTTTAACGTAATTCAGGTTCACTTTTAAACTCAATGCTGTAATTCCTGTTGTCGTGGGTTAGGGTTAGCGTGTCTGTGGCAAATGTTGTTGATGTTGGCGAGCACAGAAACCAGAGTTTAAAAGTCTCCTGTTATAAGCCTCTAAGAAAAAGAACAGCGCTAAGAGGAATCTCAGTGTGTGTTTCATCTACATATGTGAGCAGAACGGAAACATCAGATTAACGGTGAATCCTCACACACTCGGAGGTCTTAAATCTTCATTATTAATACGTCTGTGAAGCCTGAATTTAATTAAGAGTGCTTCTAAATGTTGAAATCATGGTTTAACCTGTGAGAAATTATCATTACATGTAGATTCTACACTCTTAATCGATTGTTTCTACACGCATATGTTTTCCTGTTTAAGGATTCCAACCAAACTGTACTTAAAAGCTTCCAATATTAGTGTTTGTGGGTTTTTTTTTTCTTTACACTTTTTCTTTTTTCTTTTTCTTACTTTCTTTTCCTGACAGATATTCTGATTTAGTTTGTTTCTGATGTTTTAAAGTCGAGCTACAGTTCAGCGTATACGTGGTAGATTTAAAACATGATGAAGAATTAACACGAAGTGCGATCAAAAGTGACTAAAACAGTTTAAATCCTGAAATCAGACACATTCATTCATTCATTCATTCATTTCATGGAATTTGCTGATCGCATTGTTTTAAATCACAGTCCTGATTTAAAACAAAGGCGTGCCGTTAACCACGTGGACTGTTATGTTTTCGTGAACTTAAACGTCACTTCCTCTCGTAGAGATGCACATTCACAGTTATCGATTTAAAATTGGTCACTAAGCTCTAATGTGCAGGTTCTGGTGCTAAATCTTCCTTGCTGAGCTCTTTTAAAAACCACAAACTAAGTGTTAAACACCAGATACCCTGATAAAACACTGAACCTGATCAGATTTGAGCAGATTTATCAAGTTTGATTAAATGAATATCATTTCCTTGTGACATTACATAAGTGCTGCTTTATTTAACTTTACATCGTGCTCATGGCGGCTGAATAAATTCAACTAGAAATACTTGTCAAAGCAACAGTTTCTCTGTAATTGTGCGAGTGCCTCCTTAATTTTGCGGCTGCATTTCGTCTTGAAGCAAAGCGACGAGTTCACACATGCACTGAAAAGACTCCAGAGAAATCCCACCGAGATCGTCGGAGTTCACACTGATTTCAGCACAAAGTGTGAAGACATGCAGGCACAGCGTTTATTGTTGTGGTTTTTACCTGCTGGAGGCAAATCGTTTGTGTTTTGTCACCTGGTTTGCGTCTCAGTTGGCTGTACGTGCTGTCCTGAGCTTCGACGTGAGCAAAATATTCCTTCCTCTCTAGTAAACACCACATTTTTCTGTTTTTCTCTTTCAGCTCTTCAGAGAAGTTAGAATAATGAAGATCTTGAATCATCCCAATATAGGTAAGTGGATATCACACAGAAACACAGAAAATGCTTCAGTTGGACACTGAAGTAGTTCACTGCACGTGTACATTCAGACATTTAGGAATATTGTTCTGCTGTTTGGTTTTAGTTCACACAGACAGCACAGGAGCTTTCTGAGTGAACTAAAAAAATCTAACAGTCCTGGCAATAATATAAAGGCTTTCTGGAAATACATCAGCCCTCTGAAGCACGAGGAACAATCGGGTTAGTCGAGGTCAAACCCTGCATTCTTGACATTTCATAAAAGGCCTGTCAGACGAGATCCCGTCCTGCACGTCACGCAGCCTCTACCGCCGGCCTCCGTAGGTAAACCACCAGTCTGAAGCTGGAGGCTCAGTCCTTCTACTTTGCTTTACGTATTAGAAGATGATCAGTAAACAAGAGAACAGATTTCCTGCAGCGAGCTCTGGCATCTCACGGCCGCCCGCGAGAGGAAACGCCAACAAACTCCAAACTACCGCAGCAGCAGCAGCAGCAGCAGGAAGCCGACATGACAGAAACCTCAGCTGTCAAACGTGACCGTGGCAGCAGCACAGAGATGAGGAGCAGCGTGATCGGGTTGCATTTAGGAGGAACAACACATGATTACTCTCATCATTGATGGTTCTGTTTTCTCAATAAATTGTTCCAAAAGATATCGGAAAATAGTGAAAACAGCCGGACACAGTTTCAACTTCAGAAAGATGGTTTCCTCCAAAACAGCACGAACAGTAAACATTTACAACGTGGTGAACAAAAGTACAAATAAAGACGCATTCTAGACAAATTACAGACATGGCAGAATTTTATTTTGGTAAATTAAAAACAAAAGATTTAAAGCAAAACGATTGGTAAATCGTATTTATTGCAGCAAAGTGTAGCGTATATCAACAACCTATGAACAACGCCAGCTTGTCTGGGCAAAAAAGTGTTTGTGAGATTAACATTTGTGGGAATTTACTTCAGATTTGTTTGTAGTTATCGCCTACATTCAGGTCCACGTCCATCTCCAGACACATCACTCTGCTTTGAGTTACTCATGAAGTCATTGATGCACAGTTTTGTTCATAACTTTGTCAATGTATATGTTAAAATCTATGAAATACAGTCTTTATCATCCATCCATCCATCCATCCATCCATCCATCCATCCATCCATCCATC
>NW_007577850.1:383128-430473 GCF_000690725.1 Stegastes partitus | reverse complement strand
TCCCACCATCATGATTCTGACAGTGCAGATTCTAGACACTCACCCCGACCTAATTATGGAAATATATGTCTGCTGTGAGAATGTTTTGGTGAGATGCAAGTAGAAACATGACAGCTAGTTTTCTGTTGATATAAAGGCAAATATAACGTCTGCAGGTATTATCATATTGAATGATGGATGATCTGAAGAGTCTAGACTGTTCAGCTAAAAACAAGATGCAGCACGTATAGCTGGAGCTTAGATAAGCTAGATAAGAGCTTTAAGTTAAAGGTAGTGAAATCACCCTGTGAGTAGCCTGGGGCTCCAGAGGGTAGAATTTAGGACAGATGAGCAATTATCCAAACATTTCAACAAATAATAAATCCACTTGTGTTTGTACGCATCAACGTTCACCTAAAACATCCATTTTTTCCGCTTCACTTCCAGAAACTCTCATGCATGCGCCATAAAACTCACATCAGACCACCCTGCCGCGGTGCATTTGGTTTTGGAGACGGGATTCCCTGCTAATTATTTTTTATTTCCATTCGCTGCACTTCATAATTTCCTGTGCAGAAATGCGATTATAATTACCGGGGTGATAGTAAGCGCTTACCAGCCTGTACACCCTCTTTATCTCCTCCCTCTCCGTCTTTGTCTTCCATCCCACCTCGTCTATATTTAGCCGTGCAGCTCTCAGCTGCTCATCACACAGTCTTTTATCATATCAGCGAGCTGCTGCAGTGAAAAAACCCAGCTTTTGGACTGTACAGTAAATATTGAGTGCTGCTCAGCTCCGCTGTGCTTACATGGTCACGACACTCAAACACCGACATCCACGTGACTCCGCTCTTCCTCTTCCACTCGCTCTGGTCGCCTGTTTGGAAACTATTTTTCCTGCTCATGCCCATGAATTCATTACTGCCTCCGTCTGAATCTCCCCCATCTTTAGACATAATTGAATTTATAATTTCCTCCCTCTCTGTCTGTCTCCCTGCTGCAGTCAAGCTTTTTGAAGTGATCGAGACGGACAGGACGCTCTACCTGGTGATGGAGTACGCCAGCGGAGGTGAGACCAAACACCAACATGTCAAACTGGTCTGACTGTGACTTGAAGCCATCAGGGCAGAAACAGACGGTGTAGATGAAGCAGAAACCTGAAGCCAGTGCAGCTCCTCTATCGGCCACTAGAGGCTGCCTCCAGTCACATAAACCTCCATGTTAAAGTATACGACTTTACAGCAGAAATAAACACGTTCACAGCCCGCTACACAAACCGGTTTGAGTCTCTAGAGCTAACTCACTTATTCATGGTAGCTGAACAGTGTGTGGATGTTTCTGTAACTCACTTGTTAAAATTGTATCAAGGCTTAAAGTGAAACGATAAGTGGTCTTCACTTGTAACCACATCCTGAGCAACATGGAGTTTAACGTCAGGCCCAACGATTTTAGTGAGTTTTCTGTATATTAGCAGGAATGAAAGTTTTTTTTACATCTTGGAAAAAGTTTCCAAGCAACCAAACACATAGCCTGGAACAGAAAAGGCAAAGGTGTTACCATTAATGGAAAAACATATATACTCTAGGTATTTGTCTTTTGCTTTTTTCCGTGCTTTTCTGTGAAAGTCTATGAGTTTTTGTCACATGGCTGTTGGTCTTAGTTTAGTCAGTAATGGCTTCTGGGTTGCCTTAGGAAATACGGAATTTTTTGAAGAGGTTGGTTACTGCAAAAGATATATTTTCAACATTTTTTTTAATAAAACTTGTAGAATAAAGTAATTTTTGATTAAATATTGTGATTTTTAAGCTTAAATTTGGTTCATTTTTACCACAAAAATTAAACCTGCTTTTTACAGTTTCTGTCTGTGATAAATAGTGTGACTTTTGTGACTTTTAAAAGAACCCTCAGGCTGGTTTTGCGGTTCAGAGGGTTAAAGCTTAAGCTGTTCGATGTGTTCGACACTAGACGTAATCGTCTTTCCAACATTCAGAACCTGAAACTTCTCTACTCATGGGTCAATCGACCGGCCACCCTCTCCGTTGTTGTCTCAAGACAATCCAATAAAGGTTATTCAAACAAGCCGACTGCGTCCTCGGCGTCGACAGAAAGGCTAGAAGTCGGCGTCACCGCGTGCAGCTCTGAAGCTAAAACTGCACTGCTGTCTTTAATGGTTAGCCTAAATTAATTATGAATACGCAGCACGTGTCTTAATGGATGTTTTATATTTTATTGATTATATACTGGAGAGTAAACAGCTCAGAATCTTTTCTTATTGCCGGTATGCAGCATCGAGGGCTTTAGCAGTTACAGTAAAGTTTATAATAAATCACACACTGGAATGGTAAAATACAGACAATTCCTGCATTTGTTCTGTTTCCTCTTCTGTACCACAAACACACCAAACCGTGACTCTGAAAACCAACTTTGAACACTGTGATCACAATTATGTTTGCACTCACTTTGCACAAAGGCAGAAACTGTAAAACAGAAACAGTGAAAATGAAAAACCCTTGAACAACAGCTGCTGCACAGAGGACCAGATATAGTCGGCACAAATCTGCTCACGGTGCGCCGCTCGCGAGCTCCCAAGTATGATTTATTAACACCAAACGTGATAAATGTGCAGGTTAATAATTTATCCATCTTGGGAGCAGAATATAAAGTCTGCAGACTCTATTTGTACCTGAAAGGAAAAATGTACAAGAATATTGTTTCAGACAGAGACCTGACATCAGTGTGAGTCGGTAGAAAGAGCATGAAATTAGTCTTCACAGCAGAATAATGCTCTATATTCAGTCTTTGGTAAGACATTCTCAGGAAATAATGATGTTTTATTGTAGATAGTTTTATTTATTTTTTTGCTGTTTTTCATAGTCAATTCTCTAATTATGTGGATAAATGAGACAAGGGTCCATTTAAACCCAATTAAATGTTTATTATTCATTGAAAACTTCTTGTATATGTTTGGAGTAGTTTGCCTGTAGACCCTTTTCACCTCCTTTGCTTCAAGTCTAGCTTATTGAAGTTTTGTTAAAACCTAATTTATCTCTTTCAACCCTAAAACCCAGTGGCAGGTTGACAGTGAAAGCAGAGTTGGATTTTTAACTCTATCAATCAAACAAATCAAAGCTTAAAATTGTGGCATTTAATCACATTATTCTGCATGTTTTGTTTAATAATTTGCCAAAAAATCTGATTTTAAAAGGCATGTTGTCTTCAGAAAAATGTGAAAGTCTTTTATCAGAACCAGTAGCTGAAAAACTGAAGAAAAATCTGGACTTTTTCCACTTTCTGATGATCCTTGAGTTGCTCTTGTGTGACACGCTGTTAAAACTTAACCAAATCTGAACTGAAAATCAAATCACTTAAATCTGCACGATATTTTCAAAACAATCCCCAAAAATTAGCCGTTTACACTCACCACAATCTGTAAAAAAAAAAAAATCACAAAAATCTGTGCTTTAAAGCTGCAACCAACAGCCAAGTGAGAAAAACTAAGGGACGATTCGATTGAACTGTATAACGATATGAGTATGGAAGCAAATTAGGAAAGCAAGTAGTAAAATATCTACTATATACAGCCACCATTTTACAGTGTTGGTCACACAGAAATCTTCAAGTTTTGTTTGTGACTTTTTGTCAATGTCGTGCACACAAGACATTTTTGAGTTTTCGCTCCTTCTATTCATGGTTTTGCTGTTTCTATAAAAGCTCATGACTTCATGTTGCAGCAAAAAATGAGTGAAAATGTCACAGGAGCAAAATAAAACCCAGAAACTGCTCGGAGCTCATGGGGTAAAGGCAGGAAAAGATCATTTTTATTGGAAAAAAATATGTGCAACTTTGGTCGAATCAATCCCAGAGAATGACCTTAATAAAGAAAATAGGAAATCATCGACCTGTAAATTAATGCGTGGTGCTAGCAAGCGTTTGGAGATGTGTGAAACTTTAAAGCGGCTCCCTGGAGGTTGAAACAGGGTGACGTACACAAGAGTAAATCAGCGCTGAGACTGAAAACAGTCCATTTAAAACCCAGAAGAAGTCGGAGCAGGACAAACACGGCGGTCAGCTGGGTTTCCGCACAAACAGACGGATGCTGCGTTATCGGCTGCACGGACATCAGCGTGTTTATCCGGTTAATGCGTTCAGCATCACTCAGATGTGAAAGCGCTTCCTCCACTTAGTTTAAACTGATCCGACTCCTCTGCAGCGCCGCACGTCTTACATCTAGTCGTCTGGAGGAGGAAACTGGTGTTGCAGATGTACTTTCAGTGGTTTGCTGAATAAGTGACTTTGTTCTGTAGCCAGTGAAGAAGTATAAGTACAGTACAGTCATATATTTCACCACCACATGATCATCTTCCTCCTTGCACGAGTCCTCGTGGTTTTCTGGCCCCAAAAAGCAAAGAGCTTCGTGTGTTTTGTTCCAACTGTAAGAGCTCCAGCTTCTTTCCAAGTGTCACTTTGCTCTCAGGGGTCTTCTAGTGTCACGAACACCTGAAATCCACATCTCGCCATCGATTGCTCGGAAAGGTCATGTTTGAACCGCTGAGCCAAGCGGAGACGACAAATTGTGAAGACCTGCATGTCGCGGAGCAAATCGCATTACGACCGAGATGGGAGCTTTGATCGGAGGCCAATTGCATTAGATCTTAATGACGCAAATCTAATATTTCTTTCAGTTTGGCATTGATTTTTCTCAGAAGTCAGGCAGAATCTCAAGGTGGCCTCACAGCTCAGCAGACTCTTTTTTTTTTTTTTTTTCTTCCCGACCACATGGATCTCTCCTTGAACTTGTACACTTCAGTCCGACAAGAATATTGAAAAAGACGGTAGTAAATCTCCTTTCTGGCCTGAAGGGATATAGAAAGTAACAACAATTGTGATTTATTCAAATGGAGACGTGTCTTCAAGTAAAGTCAAAACAATAAATCAAAGCCGGTGCAGATCTGCTTCTTCGTTCACCAGCTGGAGAACCGCTCAGGAGCAGAAGACTCAGTGCTGTCACCAGTGGCCTGAAGCTGAACTGCAACGCTACATGTTTGAGTTGATTGTTTTGGGGGATTTGTGTTTGATAGTCCACAGCGAAAGATCTCAACAGCTACAGGTTGGAGAGACATTCATAGACTGGGTCGTGGTGAAATTTGGTACAGACGTCCACTTCAGGATAAGTAATCATATCTTTGACCCCTTAACCATCTGAGGTTGGGATTTTCAAAGCTTGACTTTCGTGCAAATTAACAAATGTTAGCACGTTAAAATGACAGTTACCAAACCTGCTCAGCTTCAACAATGTCAGGAAGGACAAGAGCTAACTCGGCTGTTGGAAGCGACTGTTTTAGATCCTTTCGGGCTGTTCCTGAATCTTGTGACCATCAGTGATCAGACCTTCGCTTCTCCTGCTCCCAAGCTGGGAAATTCCCTCAGAGATAATCTCAGACAGTCAGTGTCGCCTTTGAAAGCGTGACTGAAGACCCTCTTTTATCATAAGACCTTCTCTTAACGGGGTTTATTGAGGTTATTTCTTTGCATTCTTCCTGGTTTTTTTTGTTATATTTAGTGTTTTGTCTCCTGTATTTAATGTCTGCTTTGTGCCGAACCATGAAACTTTGTTTTAGAAAGATGCCAAATAAATAAAAGTGTTATTTTTTATTACAAACATGGATTGGTAGAACTGTGGCAACATGAAAACAACACATGGTCAACTCTTGTTATTGCATTATGAGCCAACCAGGTACAATTACAGCTTGTAATATAATGCATTTAGTTTTACACGAGCTCAAATCAATACGTGGTAAACATACGTCATGATCTGCATCGTCGCAACGCTTTTGATCCAACGTACAAGTATAAATCAAGCCCCAGTCCCCATTTATATGTCCGCTGAGGAGATTTACCTTCCATTGGGTTCATATTTTTTAACTTTAGTCTCAATCCAAACCTTTAAAAGCAGATTTTTTGACAGAAATGTTCCAGGAGATATCAGTGCAGGCTAATAGTCTTACTGACTCAAAAGGTTACTTCCAGATTAGTAAATTACACATAATTTAAACAGCATTCCAACCCTCAAATTCCTACAAGACAGTAATATTCCTACCTATTTTTTACGATATTTGTATTTAAAAGTGTACATTCCAGCCACTGTTTTCTTGTGGTTTTTTCCAGTTTTGTTTCCTGGTCTCATCCCCATGTACGGAACACGTTGTGCCCTTTAACTCTGACATGCAAAGTGTTAGCTGCCTCATTCTGTCTTTAGCGTTTGAGTCAGAGAGTGCACATGAATTGTTGCTTTTCCGGAGCTCTGAAGCACACAAACGCACACTCCGACCGCCTCTGCAGGTCAGCGCAAAGGGAGTGGGAGGGTTTCGAGGATCCGGGAGAGAAGTGGGGGAGGCGTTTGCGTTGCAGGTTTTTGATGCGCGCTGTTTTCTCTCTGCACGCACGCGCTCGCCGGCCTCTCGAGTTCAATTAGCACACGAGCGAGCGTGGTCACGTTTTGGCTGGAAGTGTGCAGAAGTGTGGGCCGAGGGAAGGGTCTGCTGCTGGAGACGAGCTCGGCGGCAGCTTTGTGCCTCCAGGAGAAGCTCAGTGTGGAGGAGGCAGCGCCGAGCTCGCCTCAATATGGTCAAGAAACGCCCTCCAACCATGCACATGGGTGACGGCGCGGGCCAGCTGCGAAGAAAAGTTATTTTTATCCGCTTATTTTTATAAGCCGTGATTCACTTTTTTTTGTTGTTGTCCTCCACCTTCTCTCCGTGTTTTCCTCCTTCACCGACGCCTCATTCATTGCCTTTAACACCTTCTCTGTGTCTGATTCTGTGTGTTGCAGGAGAGGTGTTCGACTACCTGGTTGCACATGGAAGAATGAAGGAAAAGGAGGCCAGAGCTAAATTTAGACAGGTACCCAGCTTTCTCCCCCTGCAGTGTTCTGGTTTCACACCTCTGCTCCCGGCTCTGCTTCAGACCGGCCGCCGTCCTCCGTCCTGCCTCGGAGGGCAGCGGATTCTCTGCTGCGGGAAGACTGATGAGAAATGTCCAAACCGGCCTCGTTTCTCATCACTCACCTCTCAGCGACCGTCACAAACGAGCCAATGACCCTTTTGTGACGATAAGAAGCTGCTCGGACTTTGTTTGATTTACTGAACGCAGCGGATCTGAGACATTTAATCAGTTTTTGTCACAGATTTAAAGTTTAGGGACTAAACAATGTCCTCAGGGGGTTATTTATTCAGAGTTTAACACTCAGAAACTCTTCTCCGGGTCTCTTTTGGCAGTAGTTTAATCAGATTCGATAGACAGTGAGTCTAAAAATGAGCCTTCTGGGGATGACTGTGCACAACACAAAGCATTATCAACCCTTGTCCAGGAAAGACAGATAGTCTGTTACCTTAATCAATAGAAATCTCTGCATCTGCTGTCACTTCTGACCTTTTAATAAACAAAAATGTCATTTGTACTCAAGTAAACAAAACCCCAATTACCAAAAGTGATTTTAAAAATGTTATTTTTTATTCTCTATTCTTTTTGACACTGGAGATTTTTTTGTCCTTGAGGGAGACTGCAGCTCTTCCACTTCTCCTGATGGTACCTGCAGACCCTCCTCTGGTCACCACGATGATCCTCCACATGAAGGTTGAATCATTCGGCAGCTGAACGACACAGAACGTGATGACATGAAAGCTGCTGCTCACACATGTTGCACACACATGACCGTGATTTGATTTGTACATCTCGAACAGCATCAGAACTTCCTGATCGCACCTTGTAGAGCGATTGTGAAATCAAAATTTGCTGTTTTACATTGTTGGGGTTGTAATACAAAAATAACAGCTTAAGTCCAAATTGGTTGTATTCAGCAACAGATGTCCTGATCAAGGGTTTTTTGATCCTGATCCGAGTCAATGATATTTAATATTCAGTATCCATTTTCCTACATAATCACACTTCAAGCATTGCAGATTAGCTGTAGCGTCTGGTTTTGCCGACAGGTGAAGCCGCCTGCTGTTTATTGCTGTAGTAACACAAGTAGGCTTCACTTCACGTTGGCAAGCAGAGAACAAAAGCACGAGTTTAGCTGGTAAAGGGGCACCATGACAGAGACTTCTATGAGGTTTTCTGACCTCAGGCAGGAAACTATAACAGTTCAGATCAGTTTTATGATTTATTTTTCACATTTCCCCGTGACAATAAATGCAGCAAGACTAGTCAAAAGTTCCCGTGATCGTCTGCGATCCCAATCTTAGGACCGGGCTTGGGACTTCCCTGTAAACAATAATGATGCACGAAACTGTTCCCTTGTGCCATGTGTGGTTTTGAGGATGGTATAGTCTCCTTTGCCAGTTTTTGTTTGGAGCTGAAGGCTGAGCATCTCAAGAGAAAGATGCAGCAGCAGTTTGCACCAATGCACATTTGGATATGTTAAAATGAAAGGTTCTCTGAATCTGGTATTGTTAATGCAAGAAAAGGGCGTTTCTGTTTTATTTTTACATTGTTTTATGGCAAAAAGTCGATTTTAATGTATAATCTGGAGCTGAGGATGCAAAACAGAGATCCAGAAGATGTCTCATCATTACATCAGCGATGCTCTTTCTCGGCCTGTGAGAGATGAATGTACAGTCGAGCCACTGCGCACAGAAAGCCTGTTTTGTCAGCCCTGTGGTGTCTTTAGTCCCACCTTCGCTGCGTTTTATCTTTCCTGTTAGTGTCAACCACATCTCCACCTCCACCACATCCTTTATCGCCGCCTGAGAACTCAGCAGCTGCCTTGTAACTAAACTGTGCCTGTCTTTTTTCCCCGTGCAGATCGTATCGGCGGTGCAGTACTGCCACCAGAAGCACATTGTTCACAGGGACCTCAAGGTGAGTTCAAAGCAGCCACACTGCACTGGAGTCAGTTCAGTAGCTGTTGAAGATCACCTCACAAGAGGCTGTGGCTACTTTTTGTGCACAGAGGACAGTTTGAGTGGAACACAATGCAACACAGCCACATGATGAGGCATCGAAAAGGTTCGAGTGTGCAGCAGTTATCAGATAAACGTCAGGCCTTCTGGTGGAAGCAGGCAGCTGGTGTGAGAAAATGTCAGAAATTAGATGGATGCCAGATTTTTGTTTGGTATGTAAATATCTCCAGATTTGGTTACTTAAAAAAAAATATGAAGACAAAGGCAGGAGCAACACAGCAAACTTTAATATCAGAAACATTCAAAATATAAGTAGCAGTGAATTTAAAATCACTGTAAACTTCTCTGGAGTATAGACCAGCTTTCAGCTATTTTTTTTTCTTCTTGTAACATCTCTACTACTAAAGATAAAAGCCTCAGGAATTCCAGCAAAGTGGGATCCAAAATGAAAAATGCCCGTATGAAAAATAAGTCATTAGTTGTATTTGAAGAACCATTTTAAAACTCCAGAACTCTGATTTACGTGGATCAGATTATCTACCAATGTTTTTGTTTGTTGCTTTGCGTTCAACATCAATACCACTTTCTAAAATGTATTCACCAAGTATTTCATATCAAAAGGTTTTCCACGGGTTTTGTGTTTTTGTGACATGCAGCTACATGTGGTTCAGAAACTACCAGCAGCTGTCTTTTTTTTTTCTGAACATGTCCTCAAAGCCTTTCATGACGGCCTTATTTGTTTTATCAGATTCAGAAACAGATTTATTGCCAGGTATAGTTTACACAATACGAGGATTTTGTTCTGTTGAGTTGGTGCAACAATAAATATAGAGTCAGGTACAAAATGAAAATATAAAAATAGCTAAAAAATAAAAGTAATTAAAAATAAAAATAACTAATAGTGCAAAGCAGAAGCAAAAAATGTTGTGGAGTGAAGAATTAAAGTTAAATTTAGACAAGAACCATAAAACTGTTGTATTATTTACAAGAATATTGAGGGTGCAGATATATTGATATTTACATTTATACAGATTATCAAAAGAGTGCAAATTGAAGGTGTGGAGGTGCAACATGACCAATAACAGTGCAACGAGTGAGTTATATATTTTAACTCACCCGTAATCAGAGACTATTTGATGTAATTGTCCAATATTGCAGATTCTGAATCAATGATGAAGTAACAGCAAACAATTCAGGCTTTTATCTTTAGTAGTTTCTGAGATGTTGTCGTTCAAACATAACCTCAAATTTAAAATGTGAGGAAAAAACCTGCTGTAAATGGGTCGGCGGGCAATTTTTAAACCAATATATCTTAGGAAGTATTCGATATATCAGGCTAAAATTTCACAGACACCATTTTTAATTTCCATTATTTACAATGAAAAAGCAAATCAGAGAATGCGCAGAAGGTGCCTGATGATTTCAGATGGAATAAGGCATTCATTATTTATTCTTGTATCACGGAAGCTGTCGGAGGTGCAGGACTTTTTATTACACTAAAAAATGAGTGAACATTTAACGGGGTTAAGATGCTGATTTGTAGAAGTTTTTTAAAAGCATTTACGTTTATCAATATTCAGAGTTTAGATGCTTCCACCGTTGAGACTGACGGCTTGTGACTCATATTGAACAGGAAAGGTCACGGCGTTGACGTCAGCGTGTCGTATGGTTCTCATCTTTTTCCTCCCATGTTCCCGCCGTGTTTCATCCTGAACTCTGCTGCTAACGAGGCTCAGCTTTGGCCTTCGTTAGTCGTATCGCTGCACCGAACTAAACGTTCCTCCAAACCGCTCACATGTTCGCCACCACATCGCACCTCCTCCTCCTTTCACTCCATCCAAGGATAAATATTGATGCGTCTGTATTTTTATCTTGCCGTGTGTGTGTGCGCTCTGCCTGAAGTGTTTCCTCTGTGGAGCTTCATCAATGATCCATGTCGAGAGAGCAGCACATGCATCCAGGAACATGAGATCAGGCGTCAGCTTTCGTCCACACGTGCGATTGTGAAGAACCGCCAAAACCGACCGCGATCCCTCGGGCTTGTCGGCCACTTCGAGGCCTCGTCGTCGTCTGCTGATGATGGTGTTGTTGTTGTTGTTTACGCCGTCGTGCAGCTGAAAGCCTCTCAGGCTGTCAGCTCGATGCTTCAAGATTCCTCCGCGCGCTCAGTCTCGGCTTCCTAATTAGCGCCTGGCCTGCAGCTACATGTGAGCAGCGAGCAGATGTTCCAGCTGAAACCTTCAGCTTCAGTCACAGAGGAGACGTTAATTGTTTTGTAGGATCAGACTCCATCAAACAGACTGTTGTATGAATATGCAAAAGAGCAGATTACAGCTGTAATGATTAGCTGATTGACAGAAACACCGATTGAGTAAATGTTTGAAAGGGTTTTTCTCAGTTTTATGGTGCGGTTAATTGAACATCTTTAGGATTTTGGGCTAACGGCCAAACAAGAAGCGTGTATCGGGCATTTGTCCCTACAGCTGCTAATCGATTTGTTGGTTTGAGTAACTGTTTTAAGGAAAAATCTTCAGCTTCTTTCCTCCTGTGACACTACAGTTCATATCTTTAGGTTGTTGACAAAACAAGCAGTTAGAGAAGGTCATCAGAGCTTTAGGAATCACTGATCAACCAACAACTAACTGAAAAAAATCCCAAAATTATTCAACAAATGAAAGCAATTTGTAATTACAGACCTATTTTTTTTGTCATTTTTTGACATTTAATGGTCTATAATGAATTGATTTACTGAAAATAAGGATTTTTTTTTTTTTAATGGACAAAACATTTTTGTTGCCTTTTCAATAAACACTTGTTTTGCTACATTCCTGCTAAATGTGCAACTCTTTGCATCAAAATAAGACTTCAGTGCTCTTAAAGACCTCACTTGCTAAATATCTGCAAAATATTAGACGCTACGATTCATCTGTGTTCCCTAAACGCCTCACGTTGCCGGTTATGTAGATGTTAGCGAGTCGCCGTGCACAGAGAAGCTTCTAGTCGCCATCAGTTACTGCAGCTCAGACAGCTGTGACACCAGAAATACGTTCAAAAAGAGTAAAAAAAACATTTTCTTAGGTGATTTAATACAAGCCAAAGTGATTTTATCTACACTGTTTTCTATGAGTCGAGCATTTTGAACATCAGCAGTCGTTCATGTTTATTTAATTGTGGGAAGCCAAAATCATGATTGTGGTTAATGTTTGATTAATTCTGCAACCCGACATACAAGTACTGGAAATGCCAAGTCGGTTGATTTCCCACTTGGATCCCTTCAGTTGCATTTCGGATATAAATCTGTAAAAATAATATTAATTAGTAAAGTGTCATTAGTCACTCTGCTGATCTTCACTTTGACCACAACACTTCAGATTTAATATTAACCTGAAGAAGACGTGTTGAAGGAGCTTCATTAAAGTCAAACACTGATGTGCTGCAGCTAAAAGTTTCCCGCTTTGTGTCCATGTGAAGGCCGAGAACCTGCTGCTCGACGCCGACATGAACATCAAGATCGCCGACTTCGGCTTCAGCAACGAGTTCACTCTGGGCAACAAGCTGGACACGTTCTGCGGTTCTCCGCCCTACGCAGCGCCCGAGCTCTTCCAGGGGAAGAAGTACGATGGTCCGGAGGTGGACGTCTGGAGTCTGGGGGTGATCCTGTACACGCTGGTCAGCGGATCGCTGCCCTTCGACGGACAGAACCTCAAGGTGGGAAAGTGTGTCTGATAAAGGGTCAACGGATACGTCTGGGCCTTTTAAAAGGTTGTTACCGCTTATTGGTGATCAAGAAAACTGATATTTAGAATTAGAATTAGAATAAAACTTTATTAATCCCTTCGGTACAAGACCTCAGGGAAATTGCTACACCAAAAAACAACACAACGCCAACATAAAATCAGCAACAAAACATCAGCATTCATATTCAAATCAAGTCCAAATCAAAAATTCAAATCAAAATCAGCATTCAAATTCAGTATACAATATACAGATACAGATACAGTAACATATTGCACAGTCTGGTGATAGAGCATGATGCTGATTTGGAGCTGATATACAGTAAATCTTGTGTATTAACAGCACGTGATTGCAGGAAACCTTTCTTTCATCACGAGTTTACTTCAATAATATACTAGAACTAAACATGTGCAATAAAAACAGGAGCGGTGATGCTACAAGGCTCGCCTCTGTTCACTGAGGCTGATAGAGATCAATAACAGTTCATCTCCTTCTGTTCTTCTCTGTTCTGCTCATATTTCACTGCTCTGTCACTCCCATTGCCCACTAAGATCCCTATCATTCAGCATTATGAGTTATTCTTCTCCAGACTCTGTTTCAGGCTAATCTGTGGCTGCCTCCTCATTTAGCTGCTAGCTGTTAGCGTAGCCTCAACCACCATGAAAGCAGCAAACGTCCTGATTTGTGGTGATGACTGTGCTCCTTGCAGGTTGTGTCTCTGTCAGTTAGAGCAGATTAATAAAGTTAATCTGACTTTAGAAAGAGGTAACAGTGCTCCAGTTAGCGTCAGCTGAAGGCTAAGGAAACCCGCTCAGTCGACCCCTGATGCCGACGTCCTGATGCCGACCAAGCAGTGTGTTAACGTCACATCACAGTAACGAGCAGAATCTGAGCTTTGAGGTTGCGAATAGTTGCACCTACCAAAGTAATCATGTTATGAAGACGGATCAAATTTGTGCAAAGTGATATTTTCACCGATTCGCTCGCCCGCTTCCTCCCTCCTGCTTCTCTGTGGAATAAATAACAAAGTGCCTTTTGTTCTGTAATGTAGGCCAACCGCATATCGGAATAAGCAGCACAACTTCCCCCTCCTGACAATACGAGTTGTTCCTTTGTGTGCCAAAGAGTAATCTGATTTCTACGTCATGCAGTGTCCCACCGGCAGGGTTCTGATATTCAGACAGTCCCTCGTACCATTATGAAATATGTCTCTGCTGCCAACAGTTATGGTGACACATGTAAAAACACAGCATTTATTTCCTTGATTTGAAGGCTAATCTAAAAAAAAAATTGCAGGTATTATTATATCAAATGATAGAAAATCTGGACAGTAAACATTGTTCTGAAGAAAACAAAACAAGATACAACATGACTGTCCTTATAATAAACAAGATGAGAGCTTAAAAGTATATGTAGTGAAATTACCCTCAAAATAATCTACTGCTCATCGGGTTAATGGTGTAATAGAGGTTTAGATTCAGTGAAAATGTATTGGTTTAAAACCATTTGTCTTTTAGTTTGCCTTTTTAAAAGTTGTAAGACCAAGACAGAGGCAAGTCCCATGTTTGTTTTGTTTTAAAATTATATAATCTCGATAATAAATTAATTTTTTGGGGGGATATTTTTTTTTTAAAAAGGGTGTTTTGTGAGTCAGGCTGTGAATGAAATCTGAAAACTAGAAAGGTTCTGTGAATATAACTTCTACTGATGTGATTTCTGGCTCAAAATGGGAGGAAAAACCTGAACATTTTTGTTGTGTAAAGTTTTCTAAACCAGTCTGTGGACATTATAAGAAAAGCTGGAAAGTTTGGTGAGTTTTGGTTCGACTGAGGTGAAGATTTCTCTCTCTCAGTTTGAGAGAAAAAAAAAAGAAAACAGCCTGTAAAGACATAGATGACAAACTTGTATACATTATTTTTTTAGAAACCACTATTTAAAGGTATAAAATAAATAAATAATGGTAATGAAACCAGTTTTTTTAGTTGCACTATGACAATATTTTTTGTATTGTTAGAGTTTAGCGTGATTGTGCAAATGGGTAGTGTCTCTTTTAAAACACAAACTTATGCCTTAATGCCCACTAGACTGTACAAACACACCTAAATGTGCATTTGTTTATGTTTTCTTTCCACTAGAGTGATATCAGATGTGTTAGAATAATAAAACCATTTGTATTGCAGTAAAAGGAACCCACAGTGAGTAAAAGGGAGCAGACAGAAACCCATGAAGGACCGTTGGGCAGCTCTGTTAATCACTGTTGTCTCAGTTTTCACATATTTGTACTGTGCGGAAAATCATCCGCATTAAGGAG
Source organism: Stegastes partitus (assembly GCF_000690725.1). Taxonomy (NCBI): domain Eukaryota; kingdom Metazoa; phylum Chordata; class Actinopteri; family Pomacentridae; genus Stegastes; species Stegastes partitus. The sequence continues at coordinate 415,548 of NW_007577850.1, read as the reverse complement.
AGGAAACGATAAATTATAATCCGAGTAGTTTGTTTTTCTCAATCAATGAATCGACTGTTGGTCTCGGCTCCAGCAGGACGTGTTAGATCTATCAGCGGCTCTTTTCTGTTTAATTTCTTGTGGCGTGAAACTGAGATCTGTTCGCTCGTTGTTTTGGCACAGATGTGACGTGTTTTTCTAACTTCTCTTTCTGTGCAGGAGCTGCGGGAGCGTGTGCTCAGAGGAAAGTACAGAATCCCGTTCTACATGTCCACGGACTGCGAGAACCTCCTGAAACGCTTCCTGGTGCTGAACCCGGCCAAGCGGGGTACTCTCGAGGTGAGGGAGGACGCAGAAAATGTAAATATACCTCTCGCTTCTTAACTCTGCCCTTCAGCACGTCAGCACCATCGGAGAATGTTTCCTCCACCTCCTCCCTCCTGTCGGCCCTCCCCTCTGCATCACCACGTCCTGATTTCTCCTCCTCCTCCTCCTCCTCCTCTCTGGTGTCATCAATAATGCATCGTCATTTTTTTGTGTGTGTTTGCACCGAAATTGTCTTTTTGTGTTCACGGTTGTGAGTCGAGGTTTCCTCACAGTTGGATGGGAGAGCACATGTAGCCTCCCGTGTGTCATTATCAGGAGAAAGTTAAGGAGATAAACAAAAAATACAAACATCAGAAGTGAGGTATTGCAGATGTTGCTGCAGGGTTTTTTTTAATAATTTCTTTCAGTTGCAGCAAAACCAGAAAATCTTTAGGAAGACATTGTGATTTCCAAAGAGTTTAAGGACAGTTGAATGGGTTAAAAATGACTCGAGAGATCACAAAGAGGCTTCACCAGTTGTTGTTTTGCATCAGGATAACTGTTTTTCTATTCTAAGTTTTAGAATTTATATGTTTAAATATGTAAGTTGGGTATTATCTACCAAACAGGCACCAATTTGCATGAATTCCAACAACAGAAATGTCAAAACTGGATGAAGGCAGCTGCAAAATTTCATCTTGTTTAAACATTAGGAGTCAAAGGCTGTACAGGGGGCATGTTAAATATCTCTTTAATGAATCTATAAATCAGAAAATATCTTAAACAGCCAGACAAAAATCCACGTTTTTTTAAGAACCTGATGTTCTAGAAACCAGGTTGTGAATGACGAATGAAAAACTGGACATTTGCTGTTTGTAAGTGCTGCTGAAGAGGAGAAAAATCTGATAAAAACAACCTTTAAATAGAAGCTTTATGGAGCTCAGGTGAACGTTTTACCTGTCAGATATCACCATGAAACTTCCTAGTTGATTACTTCCATGTTTTGTAAAAATGTTGTGTTTAATCATCCCAATGAGGCGTCATCTCTTCAAATATGCACCATTTTGCTGTAATGTCTGACAGACAAAGTGCAGTAAAATGAACCCTTATGGTGTATTTTGGGTGTTTTCTTTCTACTAATATGAAAGAAAACAGAAGCAAAATATGCCAGAATTTTATCAACACAGGAAAACCTGTGTAGCCTTAATGAGCAACTATTCTGATAAGGAAGTCGTCATCTCAGGCATAATTTTAGCATAAATGCCCCAAAAATGTGCTCGAGTCTGCAACGCTGAAGGGTTTGTTTGTCTTAGATGACAGTGAATGAAATATCTTTGGGGGACAAGTGTTAATTTATTCATTTGTATAATATTTTTATGTTTTATTAACTAGATGATTGATTCGTTTATTAAGAATTACCAAAATATATCAACAGTATCCAAAGGAAAAGTTCGTACCTACCTATCGATTGGTTGCAAGGAAATAAAAAGGCTAACATGTGCAGTTTATATAATCGTAAAAATGTAGTTGGATCAGAGCAGATCTACAGAGCTGTAGTCTGCTGTTGTATCAGATCTTTATCATTGATCCCTGTTCAGTGTTGTGAAGCAGTGAATCGTCTTTCTGTAAAATCTGCAAACCAACCAGCTGCTCTGTCTGTTGGATAAGTGGAGTTGAGTGAGCTTTGTTTTGTCATAGCTAAATATGAACAGAAGTCAAAATACATCTGCAGCAAAGATCAAGAAAACCTTAGATGCACCAGAACACAAATTCCCAGCAGAACTTTATCCAAGATGCAAATAAAATGGAAGAAATTCTGCAGCTCTACTGGGGTTAAGAACAATTTTACTGAGACCGACGTGTTTCTATCAGAGGTCACAGCGTGTCAGAAAACGTCCTGACAGATCCCAGTCGAACATTTAATTTTCCACATTTTATACCAGGATGACAGCAGAAATATTTAGACGGTTAAAATAATCCGAGCGTTTGATGACGGAGAAGATTGTTCCGCCGATCAAAGCGTCGACCATCGTCCTGCTTCGCGCTCGCCACTAAATCATTTACACATAAAACACAGGAGTATTTTTATCACGTGAACTTCCGACCCGCTGTTTAATCAAAGAGCCGCTCTGCGTCTTTCACGCCGAGGAAACCGCTTTGCTGCCTGTAAGTGAACTAAACCCAACGCTGCCGGCTCGACTCCGACGGTCACATCTGCTGGCATCAGATGCCACACGATTGGCCTGGATTATAACGGTTACATCAGAGCAAGATAATTAGTTTGGCTTCGGCATCGGTTAAAAAAAAAAAAACAGAGAGCAATTGATCGGCTGCAAATTAAAAACAAAGGTGCAGATGGATGAGATGCGGCGCGGTTCGATACGACTGTGGTTCTGCTGCCACACGGAATCTGATTTACTGTTCGTGAGGCGTCAGATTTATTCGTGGAAATATGCTCGTCCCATCTCAAAGCATCACCGTTAAAGGACAGTTTCTGCTTGAACATCTCTGATTATTGCATAAAATCTAGATATTTATTAAGATATCTGTGAAAGTTGTCCTTAATATACCAAAAACTTTTTTTTTTTTTTTGAAAATTGCCCCAACAGTTTTCGCAAATTTGAGACCGTTTGAATGACATTATCTCAGGAACTATTAAAGATAATAAAGATATTTCTCATCGAGTCATTAATTCAGAATCTGCAATATTAGACAAGTAGATCAAATAATCTATAAATATGGAATAAAAGTTGAAGCCGTTATCAAAAGTTTTTGAACTGATGAATTGATCAATCAGAGGTCGATTAGTGATATTTTCTGAACCACATGTAGCTGCACGTCACAATAATACCAAAATAAACATATACTATAATTTTTGATATAAAATAATTGGCCAAACTTATATAACCAATTGAGCAGGTTTGACAAGATGTGCCACATGAGCCAAAATATTGGTGGATAGTCTGATCCAAGTAGAGTTTTAAAAAAAGTTCTCCAAATACAGCTGAGAATATTCGTTTATTTTTGGAGCCCATTGTGTTGTTGTGACTTTAACCTTCAATAGTTGCTTTGATATAATCGTTAATCACATTTAAAACTAAAAGAACAAACAGACTGGGCAATTTAAAAGCTGAAAAAAGTGTCTTAAAGTATTAAATCAGTGCAAAGTTTCAAAGATACCATTATAAATATCCAGAGTTTATGATAGTAAAAAAAATTAAAATGAATGCTGTTGTTATTAAGATGGAATAATCCAGGTTGTCTTGGCTTTTTTTTTTTATTATTTTAAGATTTAAGTTTCACATTTCATGAAAAATAGTTGGTGAATGTTCAGTTGAGGCCAAAATTATTGTTATTAAGCGGCCAAATTTAGATTTATGGGGAGTTTTTATTTGACTTGTGTGTCTCTTCTGGCTGCAAACGGCGCTAATAAGGAACAAAAGGCAATGAGGCGACGTGTTAGAGATATTAATGATGTTTTGTTCATACTGAACATAGGATGGTGTCGCAGACTTTTTGAGAAAATGCATCTTCTAAACCTTTCCAAATGCTACCAGCTTCTAAGACTCTATAAACCGAGAACAGCTGATGCAGGACGTTCTCTCGTCAACTGCAAGTCATGGCTGAGACCGAAGAGCTCAGGGAGGACTTTTGGTTGCACTTTGTGGCTTCTCACGAGACGTTTAAAGGCTGTCAAGTCGTATCCAAGTGTTCCAACCTCGAAAACCTGCAGAGCGTCACCGAGAGGAGCAGGAAAATGGTTATCAGCACAGTGGAAATTACTATTTACCGCTTGGAAATGTTGGAGAAAATGCAACTTCTCTGCTTTTCTAGCACTTTATGGGGGGTTGCAACGCTTTGGATGTGAAGGTTTTGGTTGAAATGTTAAAGAAAACACAAAAATAGTTCAAGTTGATCATTAAAATCTCCAACACGATGTCTTTTGTCGCTTGTTTATGTCGTTTAAAGTCATAAGAAACAAACAGAAATTCACCATAAATCAAAATCTGACATGAACGATTTCAGGTCTCTGTGTTCAGTCGGCCTCTAATTGTGTCACTTTGTTTTACAGCAAATCATGAAGGATCGATGGATCAACGCAGGATTTGAGGAGGACGAGCTCAAGCCTTACACTGAACCAGAGCTGGACATCACGGATCAGAAGAGAATAGGTACAAAAAAATCCTGCATTTTATTCTCCTCTGCTCAGTCATTTAAATTTTCAGCGATCTTTAAGAACCGCTGGCCTGAGACGGACCCTGTTGTGCAATCCCAAAAAAAAAAGAAAAGAAAAGAAAAGTGCACACCTTCTCCTTTTCATTTGTGAAGTGTTTCGGTGGGAAGAAGAAGAAGTGCGAGGTGTTAGCGGGGCTGCAGCTCCACAGCCTCGTTATTTCAGCGCTGAGCAGCTTTAAAAGAAAAGATGAAACGTGATGATGAATAAATAAACACGAGCGGTGGTGTTGCATGCAAAGAGAAGCCTCCCGTCGTGCCCCGAATGAAGCCTGTAAATGGAGGAGGAGGGAGGGGGGTCTTACATAACTGCAGCTGGGGTTGCACATGTGTCGGTACGAACTCCCGGTCACCCAGGAAAAGAAGAAAAAAAGGAAAGATAAAGAAAGCCGAGGCAGAGAGAGAGAGACGAGGAATCCCTGAACTCTAAATAATACATGTAAAACTTTCCCCCAAAGAGACGCAGCAAAACGCTTTAAAGTGACGTGACTCGAGGCAGCAGGGAAACAAACAGTACCTGGAAAAACAGGTGAGACTTGAGCCTTGAAGATTTGTTGGCAGGTTTATGTGCAGCTCTGACGTCTGAGTAAACCTCAGAGACTTTAACCCTCCGAAGCCCGGCAGCTTCTTCTTCTTTTGTTTAAGCTGCTGTCACATTTTTCCAACGTCTCCTGGTTTTAGAAAACTGCTTTTGTTTATTGATGCTGCAACTTTTACACGACTCCTCTGAACCCCAAAACCTTCCAGTGGGTTTAAAAGGCACGTTTTTGTTAAGAAAAATGTCAAAATTACACAATTTATTCAGCCAGATGCTGTAAGAACAGAAGGAGTTAATGTAAACAGTCTTCTGTGCTGATAAACACTGTTAATATACCATAAATCATAAAAAAAACAAAAACAAAAGGAGAAACAAAAATCTGACTTTTTGGAGAATTTGTTTTGCAAAAATTGGAAAAACCTGGAATTAACATGCCCAACATTTTCTAAGCCTGGCACCAACTCTGGAAAAAAAATAGAGCCTCTACCTACTATAGATGTTCTATTAAATAAACGATGTCATCTCCTCTCTGCATTACCCAGCCTGCAGTTCACCTGGAATTCTGAATTTTTTCCACGTGACTGGTGGTTGTAGCTGAGTCATTAGTGGCTTGTCAGTTGTGCTAAGGAACCAAGAATTTTTTGTTTTTTATAGAATCTGAGTCGAGCAAACTGTTTGTTTTTGGCAAATTTCTGAAGTGATTTTGATGAAATATTACCGACAAAACGCACGTTTAGTTCAAGGACTTGCGGAAAATTGAAAAATCCAACGGTTCTTTCTGTTTTTATAGTTTCTGGGTTTAATAAATGATGTAATTTTGGCATTTTAATGAAAGAAACAAGCTTTTTGTTACCACTAGCAGGTTTCAGAGGATTAACCTAAAGGTTGCAGCAGCAGCACACGGATCAATAAATCAAATTTGAAAAAAGCAGTTTTTGAAAGCCAGGAGACACGTTGAATGAGCCAACCTGAAGCTATTAGATGATTGACTGTTTGTTTTCAACCTTTTTGTAGAATCTCAAAGGTGAATTATTGCTGGTTTTCTATCATAGTAAAGGGATTCTTCTGGGGGAGTTTTAAAGGATAAATTTTAAAGGATGTTTGGTTTCTAGCAAGCGTCCAAGTCTTCAATCATAAAATACACAGAATTCATCACTCGTGCAGCATGAGAAATGTCTTCTTGAATATCAGGAAGCAGTTCTTCTAAAGGTCTTGTCATGTCTGAATGAAGCCGCGAGGAGCGTTTACGTAACCGACCTAACCTGTGCAACCTCCGTCTGCGTGACAGAGAGACGTCACCTGAACACATAGATGGAGGCAGCGATGTCACGAGCTCCATCTCTGGAAAGCCCGTTTCTGTTGTTCTTCCCCCTGAAACAAACAGTTATTTATCTGATGCAGCTGCAGAAAGCGTCTAATAAACTGACAGAAGTGTTGGAGAGTGAAAGTGAGAAAGATGAGACGGAGCTCTGAGGGGGATGAAGACCGACGGCAGATCACAGAATCTGCCTGGTTACAGAGGCAGAGCTCGCCTCGCTGCAGCTGACGTCGTCCACGTGACGCCTGACGTTGCACTTAAGTGTCACTTTCCAGGTGCAGAAACCCAGTATTTTCTGGTAAATCACGCCTTCCGACTGGTATTTTATCAGTTTACGCTGAGATTTGTCACGTCTGCCAGAGTTAATTGCGCCACGTTGGCGTGGAAAGATTTAATTCGACCAAATTAGAAGGCGTCAGTTCGTAAAAAAAAAAAAAACGCCAAAAGAAAGCCACCGAAAATAATAGCATTAGAGCAGCTTTCAGCGGAGAGTTTGACTGTGCTGGGGAAGCTTTTCCACCCCGACAGGAAGAAAATCCTGCCAGACAGGAGGAGACGTTTTAGTTTTACAGGATTTTATGCAGGGTTTCTGAGTTTTAGCAGCAACAGAAGTTTGGGGATTTGCCCTCAGAAGATCCAGAGGGGCTTAAGAGCATACAGTCGTCCTCTAATGTATTCACACCCTCCCATTAAAGACAAGGCAAAACTCACAATAGTCACTGAAATAACTAGAACTGGAAAAAGTAGTAATAAATAAAAATTTGCAAAATTATAATGTAGTGAAATAAGACGTTGCTTTTGAATTGTGGTTGAAAAGAATAATTTAAAAAAAACACAACTGTCCCGGACAAATTAGAGCCCTTAGCTGATGAGCAGTAAAACCAGAATACCTGTGAACAGGTGCAGAAGTCTGACTGAGAGTTACAGAAAACACCGGATGGCAGTGATTGGCTCAAAGGGTTGTTCAACTATACATTAGTTTAATGGTCCCATTATGCTTGTTTTTTTCTTTTATTATATTTATATTTCTGTCGAACCACAATTCAAAAGCAATGTCATGATGTTTATAAAATTTTTATTTATTACTACTTTTGGCAATTTCAACTTATTTCATTGACAGCTGTTGTTTTCCTTCTTTAATGGGAGGCTATGAATACATCTGAGGACAACTGCAGTCGTAGGTCAAATAATTCAACCAATTATCAAACTGTAACTGTACATGATAATAATTTACACTAAAACATTAATGTAAAGTTGTCAAATTGTTCTATCAGCCTCTTCATAACTTGTTTAGAATGTTTGCATATGCAGACAGGATGTGGGATGAGTTAGAGGTGAGCAGTATGATCGTATGTACAGGAGGGTTTAGCTGGTGAAGGACCACCATGACAGTCTTCTGGTAAATCAAGCCGGGATCAACTAGAATCTTCTGTATGTCAGTGACTTAGAACTGCAACGTCAGCACAGAATTAATGTCCAGCGTGCTCAATTTGCTTTACAAATCCATTGATTATTGATCGACAATGCTGCATTTATTAGGAAAATTATTCGGATTTCAGGTGTCTGTGTGACAGCTTAGGTTAATGCTAACACAGATCAGTTAAACACTGCTTGATCTGACTTTTATTTGTTGAAATGTATTTCCATGTTGAGCTAAATTCCTGCTAACATACAAAATGAGACTCTCAATAATCGTTACCCTGAATTCAGTGCATCGTCTTGAAGCAAAACATTAATAAAACTGTCCCCAAAACATCTCACTGGCTGAGCATCTGCTGACCGATAGACAGAACAACGTTTTCAGTCTTTGATCTGCATAATATTCCTTTTCAATAATGGCAAATATCTGTAAAGTAATTCTAATTTTGCTGATTTATGGTCAAACTCTGTGAAAAATCTAATTTCCGTTTGTAAAAATCTATATCTATGATGCAAAAGTTATTTACAGTGTTGGCCGTTTTATGTTCTTTTGTTAACACGTAAACAAATGCTTTTTTGCAAAACATTTAGCAAAATAGCTAAATGTTTTCTGCAAGTAAAATCTGTACAATGACAGTTAAAATGTAAATTTGCCGTTTTTCAATCCTTATTATAAATAGTTTTCTTTCAAATAATAACAAATATCTGTGAAATTCTGATTTTTTTCAGTCAAATTTCATCATCAAACGTGAGCAAACGAATTACGATTTGTAAAAATACAGATTTAAATATGTAATTTAGTTTCTATGATTTTACTAGATGTTATCTGTAATTTAACACAATCTGTAAAATCAGTAAATTGTTGGAAAATGTAGTCGCAAACGTTCGTTTGTGATCATTTTTACTGTTCAGGAGTCGTATAAAGACGCTTAAACAGGACCGTTCTGGTTGGTTCTGAGCTGCCTGCAGTCAGCAAACAGATTATTTATCCAAAGTTAAAACCATTAATGCTGTGAAGTAGCAAGAGTTTGAAAAGAAAACGATCTCTTTATCTCCCCCCGAACACGAAAACACCCGCCGCCTCTCTGACGGAGCGATTATTGGCAGGAAACGGGAGCACATCACAGGTCACTATGAAGCTGGTGACTCACTTCAACACCTTTCCTTAGAGACGAGTCGCTCCGTCTCCCAAGATGTAATCTACTTAGAAACGCTCTCCAGCATGTTGCAGACAGAAGAGTCTTTTCAAAAATTAATGAGATGTTGAGATGAAAGGATAAAAGCCTGCATGTGATGCTTGTCGAGGGGGGGAGGCGCACACGTTCAGACCCCTGCAACCAGAACCAAGTGTCTTCACTCACGTTCAGACGCTGCTTCGTGGGGATTTTTCTTTTTGTCCTCTAAATGGAAGTCGACTCGCCGCAACGTTCACGTGTAAACACGTCCTCATAACGGGAGCAGCGCAGGCAGCAGGCAGATAAATGTTTAACGCAGGCTGCAGCAGGAAAACGCCGGTTTGCGTCACCTCGCATGCTGCTGCAAACGTGAGCCGGACGGTGGGGGAGGACCCACGTCAAACCACTCGTGTGTGCGCTTTATGTCTATCTTTGTGAGGACTGATTTGAGTGGAAGACCTTGGGAGTGTGTTACAGCTCTGGCAGGGAAGCAAACATTAAACCGGTTGTTTTTGGTTGATATAATTAACCCTCTGGATCCTAAAACCTGTCGACGGGTTGGAAATGCAAGTTATCTTTTAAAAATACCTCAAAAGTTACACCATTTATCAGAAGAGTTGGTGCATTTTCCTCTTTCTGATCATCTGTGAGCCTTTTATTGCTTTTTAAACTAATTGTTGTCGGTTTAATTTTGATAAGAATTTGCAAAAAAGACGTTTTCCAACAAAGTAATCTCTCTTAAATTAGGATAGAAAATGTAAAATAAATGACTTCTTCATGTCAGTATTTAGTAAATGCAGCTCTGGCTTCAATGGATGGGTCCTAATCAGCCTGAACATCTGGATGCTGTATTTTTACCCCATTCTTCTTTGCAAAACTGTCAAAGTTGGCTTCTTATGAATGATTATTCCCACGTTTTTACCTGCAGTGAACCTTGAGTTTCAGCACATTTTCATCCGTGTACTGGAGGAGAAAAGCTTTCAGTTGTGTGTCTTCTTTGGTTAACACGAACCCATTGCTGTTGTGTTTGTGCAGATGTGATGGTGGGGATGGGCTACAACCTGGAGGAGATCCAGGACTCTCTGGCCAAGATGAAGTACGACGAGATCACCGCCACCTACCTGCTGCTGGGCAGGAAGGCCTCCGAGGTACGGCTTCAAAACTTTATCGTCACGGTGCAAGAAGAAAAGCAGCGTGCAGGTTCCAAAAACACTCTGGTCTGTAGATTTCTAGTCATGTTGGAACTTTAGCTCCCATAATGTGCCTCCTAAAGACAGAGTAAAGTTCTCTAATGAGATTGTTAATTAACTTTTCACCTCATAGGAACATCATTTGAAATAAGTAATAGTATTGGAAGGTTCCTTGAACATTAGATTTAAATGTTTTCTTGAAAAACCTTGTAGGTGATGTCTCCCTGAAGGAGGCTTTTGTGGTTGGAACATGCACAAAGTCCATGAAGATTCTCAGTCATCCAGGTCATAGTTATTCTCGTAGTTTAATCCTAACATCTGGACTTGCTTGAGTTCCTTGAAGACGTTCCACCTCTCATCCAAGAGGCTTCATCAGTGCTGACGGACTAAGTTGGGAGTTCCAGATACTTATATCCTTAAGTAACCGTTAACGGGGGGAGGAGCACCAAACCCCTAATTGAAACCAAAATAAATAAAACGACTCCTGTATGTTCAGTTAGCAGCAGCACGTACAAGTTTCCAGCTACACTTGCTGCACCAGCCACCAGCATGCCCAAGCCTCTGCTGTGCCCGATGTTCTTTAGTCTTCAGCATCTGTGGTGTAAATCCTCCCCAGAAATTATGAAATAACAAAATGTTCTCCTCTGGTATTTGATGAATCATTGATGCGGACTGACCTGCCAGGCTCGTTGTTGGAGCGTTTGTAGTTGTTTTTCTCCTGTTTACGGGGTATTTTGTGAAAGATAGTCGTGTGGACAGAGTTTTTTTTTAATTTTTTTCAAACACAGGAGGAGGGTGTCCATCTCAAAAAAAAAAAAAGAGATGAAACTTCATTAATCCCAAAGGAAAGCTTTCTGCCAGATATTACTCAGAAAAAAACAAATTACATAACGTTAGAACAAACGCAGCGCCTAATAGAAAAGCGATAAGATACAAGAATGATGCATTACTGAAAATACGCACTCTGAGGTGACATAAGTTGTGAGTCGATGCGATATAAATAAAATAGAATGAGCTGAATTAAAAATAAAAACAAGGGAGCTACAATAGGTCTAGAATAGAAACGGAATAAGTAATATTGGTACATGCAATTGAGATATCACACATTATATTGAGATATTGCACCTGTAAATGAAATATTGCACTTTACTTTGACTTGTTATACATGAAGATTAAATATTGTTGACGAGGCCTTTGTCTGCCTCCGTAATTAGCTTCCAGAATCACATAGAGCCCTCCACAGAAATGCCGATTCTTCAGGGCCACCTCCGGTCTTTACCGATGGTCCTGAGCAGTAACCCAAAGAATAAGATGCAATTATTGATATGAGTTTGATCGTAGGATACCTGGGCTCAGCTTTAGAGATACGTCGAGGAGCTCGAACACCTAGATTAGGATGCCTCCTTCTGGACAACATCATTTAGAGGTTTTCTCATCACGTCCAGACCCGGGGGTCGACCCAGAACTGTCTGAAGGGATTACGTATCTCATCTGGCCTGGGGACGCTTCAGGAGGAAACACAGAGCGATGCCTGGGATGCTCACACAAAGAGTTAATTGTGAATGATTTCACGTGAACTCGTCCTCTGTAGAGGTGTTTCTCAGCAGCAGCTGCATTAAAGTCCCCTCAGAGCCCAGCCCAGTCTGTTCTGGGGGCTCGGTTCTGGTATAAATAAATGTTCTGAGGATGAAGGGAAGATTTATTGAGGCTGCTGTCGACCTCTAACATGCTCTCGGTTCAGGAAGGAAAAGTTGGCCACAAATGCTAGAAAGAAGTTTTAATCGTGTGAATTTGAACCCTCCTGTTTATAAACTTAGAAACTGAAGGTTCTGTTGTGTTTCTGCTCCTCAGCTGGAGCCCAGCGAGTCGGCCTCCAGCAGCAACTTGTCTCTGGCCAAGCCGAGGCCCAACAGCGAGCTGAACGGCCAGTCGCCATCACACCTCAAAGTCCAGAGGAGCGTCTCCTCCAACCACAAACAGAGGCGCTACAGCGAACAAGGTGAGGAGGCTGCATCACGCCTTTTTCTGCTTTCATATGAAACTCCACAGAACCGCGGCAGCCTCAAATCTCTCCCTTTTGTAACGTCTGAAAGCAGCACAGCTCCAACTCCGCCGAGGCTTTTTTCCCCCCGACAAAGGTTGGTTTGTGTCAGTAGCTTGTTGTCAGGCTGATAAAAGCAGTTAAATCAAACCAGTCACATGGTGGAGGCACTTTAGCCTCTCGCTTATTTGCACGGCTCAGTGCTGTCCACTGTGATATAATGCTTTGTCAATAACCTGCTTCCTCTCTGTTAGAGCTGCAGCTTAAATAGCAACACTGAGAACCTTTTCACGCTCCGGCTCCAACGCGGTGACACTGTGATTTCAAGGACTTCTCAGGCATTTTCAGTCCAGGTTTTCTGGTGTTTTTTAAATTCATTTCAGAGTTCACTTACTTTTTTATTAAATTACCTGTGAAAACTGTCCACTAAGCACACAGACAGTCACAGAAATTCACATTTAAGAAGCTGAAGCCTCTCTGTCATAAGTTTGTTCCCTTTTTAAAACCCTGGAAATGAAGAACATTCCCCAAAAAGCAAAGTGTCAACCTGTGTCACCTGTCTGTTTTTATTAGAAGGTGTTCTGTTTGTGTACTTTTTATTAAATTATGAGTGAAAACTCTCCACTAAGCACACAGTCACAGAAATTTGCATTTCAGAAGCTGAAAAGAGCCATTTTTTAATTTTATTTTCTAACTTAACGTATTACTTGTCATCAATGCGTCCATTACATAATCTCGGCTTAAACCTTGCGTCTATTTCGGGGAGGAAAAAAGCCTCAATGTCATGCGTTTGCTCCATTTTTTCAGCCCTGGACTGAATCTACTTTCTTTAAAAATAATACGCTGATGATCGTGTCCTCGTCCTGACACTCTGAGTCAGTGTCGGATTTGTTCTTTTTTTCCCCAAAATGTAGGTCGTCTCGTTTTAGATTAAAGCCTTTAAATTTATATATTTTTCGTTCGCCAGAGGTACAAACAGTGTTTCTGAGTCACTCATCACACATCTGTCTGCCGTTTGTGCCTGCAGTGGGTCAGAACGTCCCTCCGGGGATGGCTCATCCTAAGAGGAGTCAGACCACCACGGCGGAGAACAGCGCCAAGGAGGAAGGTGGGGTTCAGCTGCGTAAGCCCAGCACCCCGAGCGGCCGCGGGCCTCCGCCCTCCAGCCCCCTGCTGGGCAACGCCAACAACCCCAACAAGGCCGACATCCCCGACCGCAGGAAAGGAGCCACCACCGGCCCCAGCGTGAGTGTTTTCAGCTCCCTTTACCAACCCAAAGAACCTGTCGTGGCTCTTTCTGCTAATGTGAAATATGAAATGACTTCCTTTACCGTGCATCTGTCCTGTCTTTAAGAAGACTTTCTATCTCTTTTTTATTGACCATTGTACGTTTTAAAGCTCCTCATCATGACATTCAGTCACACTGAGTTCCTTGCCTGCTTAATCCTCCAAACTTTCAAAAGTTTCTGGGTGTTTAATTTGCTCTCATCACGTTTTTCCTCACTGTGGTCACATTTTTCACTGCACCTCAATAGACACAGCTGCTTAAAAGGAGAGAGAACTCAAGTCGCTTACACCACATATTGTGTAAATTTGCACATTCTCAAGCGATTCATTTGCACATTTCTGCACCCTGTAAATATTCCTATTACTTGAAAGTCTTAAATTGCTTGGATTTGCTTCACTTCCTGTTTATTTGATTGGGAGCACTTTCCTTCTTTTCAAATCTTTTTATCCATCTTTAAAAATTCTTTATTGTCATTTTTATATAAAGCTGTAAAGATGACACAGGCTCAACAAGTAAAGTGTGACACATGACAGTTTCCCTTTGTTAAATGCAACCCAAGTTTGCTTTATAATCATTCTGAAAAACACTGGTTTTGAAGAATATTTCCCCAAAAAGATAAGCCCGAGTGTTGACCTGCAGTGTTGTGTGTTCCTGTGCAGAATAACCCAGCGTCGGCAGGCATGACCAGGAGGAACACGTATGTCTGCAGTGACAGAAACAACACGGATCGCCTCTCCGTCATCCCCAACGGGAAGGAGAACAGGTGAGAGGAGGAAGGAAGTCGACTCAGAATCGTGTGTCAGCCGAGAGCAGAATTTGGGTTTTTAATTTAATGAGATTATTCATGTGGATCCTGTTGTGGAAGCCGGGATGTTTATTAGTCTAAATGCTGTTTACTATGAAAAAGGAAAAGAAATCAAATGTGGTCAAACCAAAGTCTAGTTAGTATGAATGTTGGTCGGCTCAGTGCAGAAATATCAGCCGTACAAACAGACATTTTGTTGAACTGGAGCATCATCTGGGCCCAGATTCTCTCCTTTTGTTGTTGAAAGAAATTCTAAGTTCTTCTAAGTTCTCATTCCCTGATTTTCTGTTTCTACTCCTTTCTTTCTTTCTTTCTGTCTGTCTTATATTTACTCTCCCCCTTTTTCTCATCATCTTATTTTTCATTTCTGCCTGTGTGTTTGTGGTTCGGGTTGGGGTGTTTTTTTGTTTTTTTTATTTCCGTCGTGGCATGACCAGCATGACTGAGATGGCTTGTGCCACTAGCCCCTCCTCTGCCTTTGCGGCCGCTGCGTTCGGTGCCTCGTCCAGTTCGGTGCGGCTGAGGTATCAAACCGTCGGTCCTTTGTACGCTTGCCAGGCAGGCTGGGCCACGCTGCCCCACTCCTACTACGCTCTGGACTACTGCTCGCCCAAGTAAGACGGCAGGGCCTCCAAACCCCCCTGTCTGTCTCGTGTCATGTCTCAGCCCCTGTTTGGCCCTCCGCTAACCCACACATCCAGCCAGCTTCACACTCTGTAACCCCACAACTAAACCATGGACACCATTTCCTGCAAACTACAGTCAGCGCAAAGGTTTTTGGTGCCAGAGTCTGAAATTCACGCTCAGCGGCCAGAAGCAGGTAAAAACATAAAACGACAAATAACAGTTTCTACTCAACCATCTCTGATTTCAATTTTCAACTTAAAATATTTTAGCTTGATATATCAAATACTTTCCACGATAATCCCAAAACTTGCCAATTGACTCACTTTCGCACATTTGAATTTGAGGCTTTTTGAACAACAATATCTCAGGAACTATTTAAGATAAAAGCCTGAAATTTTCACTCTTATTTCTCATCATCAAGTCGATCAAATATTCTCTGATTATGGGTGAGTTGAAACCAGAAAAATAAACGTAAGCCATCTTGAAAAGTCCCATCTTTGAGCACAAATCAACTTAAAAATTGATAATGCAGAAGTCAGCTAGTGATATTTACTGAACGATGTGTAGCTGCAGGTCACAAAAATACAAAACTAAACATATAGTAGGCTTTATGATTTAAGTACTTGGTCACAAAAAGGAAGAGGAAGTTATTTTCATTGAACTTTCGTAACAGATTGAGCCGATTAGTTGATAGTTTCAAAACGGTTTTCCAAGAATAACTAAGAAAACGTATTTTTCAGTCATTTCGCACGTCACATGTTCAGCTTAATTCATTGCCCTACTACTTATTGAAGACATGCACGAAGGTAAACTCTTAACTGTATAAAATCAAAGGTTTCTCTATTTAGGCGGCAACATTTACATATTTAATACAAAGGCATCAAAATAAATAAATAAACGATAAACCACATCATAAATATCACGTATAAATGTTGGGGTTTTTTTCATCTTTAAACAAAGATGCGAGATAAATAACAAACTATGACAACAAAGAAGCTCAAAATTCCCAGTTTGTGCATGAAAATGAATTTAAAAATTGTATTCAATTGTCAACAAGGCAAATAAAAACATCTACAAATCGTGCAGGATGATTTTCACGGATAAAGTTTGTTTTTTGGATCATCACAAACACACGAAGCACCATCAGTGTAACAGGTTCGGTTTTTACCTGCACTTGGCTCCAGCTGAGTTTTTATTTCAGTCGCTGATCAAATTGGAGGCACAAGTAGAGAAAAATATGTATCCACACACTGAAACCCAGCGGCGACGCCTCGGCAGACGACGTGTTCCACTCTGTGTGTGATGATATTTTTCCGTCACCCTTCTGCCGACCATAAACCGGACGACCTCCTGCGGCAATAACAACCTGCTCCTGGTTTCTCCTCCATCCTCTGCTGTGAACTCCCCGATCTCCTCCGTCTGGATCCCTGCGACTCGGAGGCCGAGCTGCTCCCCGATCCCCCCCGACCATCGTCTCTTCTTTCTGTTTTTACTCTCTAACCGAGCGGAAACTCGCTCTGTTCACTCTGCACATCAACGGCTTGACGTCCGGGGCGGGAAATTAACAGAAAGCTGCCAAACTTACTCTTAAATTCTCTTGTGAATTTATTGTCTACTGTTAAATTATCACCATCATTCCTGTTAGTTTGGGTTAGAAGAACCTCTGCTGTACTCCGACCAGAACATTTGATTTAACTGGTAAAACAACTGACCAGCACTTTCTTGTTAAACTGCCCGTTGAGTGTTTGTGCAGCTTTTTTCTTTTAAAGTTTTAATTTCCCACCCTGCCGACGTCTAACATGCAAAACTCATCCACCTGAAACCCATTAAAATATAAGAACTCTGTGTAGGAATAAGAAACTCTCCGATATTTCAGAGATGAGGAGGGAAAGGTGATGAAACTGCATCAGAGTTTTTCCACTGCAGGAGTGAGCTCGTGGTTTCATGTCTGTGTTTGACTGTTGGACAAATCAGTGGATAAAAGAAAGTAGAAATAAAATCACCTACAATGGATCAAGTGTTAGTTGTCAACTATTAAATTTCCATTTTTTTCTTTTTTAACAGATTCATTGGTTTGAGTTTAAACTCTGCAGCTTCTTGATGAAGTAGTTTCTCAATTTTATGTTGCGGTAAATTAAATATCTGTGAATTTTGGACTGACGGCAAAACAAACATTAGTATTTTGCATTTTTCACAACGATAATCAGCGAGTTCACGACTTTCAAAATAAGGTTTGATGTATTTAGGACACACGAAATTATAACAAAGACACACAAATCAACAAAAAAATTATACAAAGTGACAACAGTGTCGTGTAGAATGACGACAAAGACCCACAAAATGACAACAGAGACCAAACAATGACCACCAAGACACACAAGATGACAAAAAAAATCACACAAAATGACAACAGTGTGATTTAACATAAACACTGAGAGACATGAAATGACAGAAGACTCACAAAATGACAACAGAGACTAAAAATAACAACAAAATGATAAATAAAAGACACACAAAGTGACAACAGTGTGACAGAAAATGACCACAAAGAGACACCAAAGGAGACGACAAAGACTCAAAATGACAAAAAAGACTAAATGACGAGACATGTAATGACAAGGACACACAAGATGACAACAAAAACACAAAAGTTGACACCAAACACACAAAATTACAACAAAGATGCACTAAATAAGGCACAGGGTAGATATTTAAGGCAAAAAAAGTCTAATTCTAATTACAAGTCCCTAAACGTTAATATGTTTTCAGTTTTTCCTCCTCTGTGACAGTAAACTTTATATCTTAACATTTTAAGGCGTCATTTTGGACTTTTAGAGACACTGATTGGCATTTTTCACCAAGTAGCCGATCGATTAATCAGAAAATCATCACCAGTGATTGTTGGCTCCACTGAACTAAACGTCTGCACTGGAAAAACTTCAAACTCGTGTTTTATTTCAGCACGAAACCTACCTGGGTTCTAACTTTCCCTCCCTCCCGTCCGCCCCAGCAGCGTCGCCGTGTCGCCCGGTGGCCAGAGGAACCCGGTGGCGTCGACCCACAGCATCGCCAACGCCACCACGCCCGACCGCCTCCGCTTCCCCCGGGGCACCGCCAGCCGCAGCACCTTCCACGGCGGCCAGCTGAGGGACCGCCGCACGGCCACATACAACGGGCCGCCGGCGTCGCCCACGCTGTCCCACGACGCCACGCCGCTGTCCCAGACCCGCAGCCGTGGAACCAGCAACCTCTTCTCCAAACTCACCTCCAAACTCACCCGCAGGTAGGCGAGGAAGCTCCCCCACGTCAGGCTCTGCCGGGCCGGGCGGTCGCTCGCTCTCTTAAAAGCATCATTCGGGGTTTTGTTTGTGGGAATGTCGAGGCTGAAATAGAAGCAGGACAGACTCCAGCTCTGTGCAGTTTAATCTCCTGTGACTCTGTCTGTTCGAATTAGAAGCCAGTCAGCACAGTGCCTCGTAGAGTTAGGATGATTAATTACATGCTGGGGGAACCCTTCACTGTCCTGTACCATGTGATTTATTCTGAAGACTAAATTGTTTATCTGTCGCTGCCTGGTTGCCTGCCAGAGAAAATGAAACCCCTTTGAAGGGATTTGACCTCCTCTTAATGAAATTAACGATACTGTTAACGAGTTGTTTATCTAACTTTAGCTCATCAGTGCCTAAAAAATTGTTTTCCTGCTGCACACATGCTTTAGCGTTCACTTCTCTTGTCCGTTTAGCGTCGCACAAATCAGTCGGTTAACGTCACCTCAGGTCGCCTCAGGTCACCTCAGGTCGCTTCTATTTGTACTGAAGAGCTTATTTCTGGTCCGGTTCACATCCAAAGAGGAATAAACATGAAGTTCTGCAGGCTGACAGGTTAATTCATCGCAGAAATAATGTATAAGGAGACTGCAGCTGGATCTCATGCATCATAAATACTCGGTGCTGCAGTATTAATGGTGTGGTCGCAAGGTTTCGCAAACTCTTTTTAACAAGACACAAACTCAACGCACATCGTCTTTAGCTTCCTCAGTGATGGGTCGTTTTAGTTGTCTGTCATAGTTTGATTGATTTAATTGATATGAACAGGTAAGGCAGAAGACGAGGAACAAGCAAGTCAGAAAATGTGCTTTAGATCATCTGTAGTACCTGGTTGCGCCGCCAGGTGGAGCCTCTTACTGTTTATTAAGGTGAAGTTAAAAGTGTGTTTGCTAACCGCCTGTAATGGTCCATAAAACAAGCGCACCTCCCTGCTGGCTAAGGGCTAATGACACCACTGTAGCCTAGCGTAGCGTAGCATAGCATAGCACAGGGCTTCTGGAGAACTTTGACTTTGAAAAACATGTACAAATCAAAGCTCCAATAAAGTCTGGCAGCGTCTACTTCAGTTACGATTAATTGTAAAAGTGCAGATGCCAGAGAATCTCCTCGTATCGTCTCTAAGTATTGGTTTGGAGCACCTTCTGTTTAAAATCTGCAGCATCCGGGTTGTAAAAAGGTGTCTGGCAGCGGTTTAGCTACCTGAGGCTAATGCTAACGCCGCTGAGCTAGGATTTTCAAACGCTAACAGAGGTTTTTGTTGTGCAAATTGCTGAAAATATATATTTTTTAAATCTCGAGTCATTATTTGTTGCTATTTAATAAAAAGTAAGTAAAAATAAATAAATGCAAAATAGTGAATACACAGATGTAGTGCTGATATTGTACAGTTTCTTAAAAAAAAAACTATAAATGTGGAAAATAACAGTATTGTAAAGGCCTTTTTCTTTTCTCTCTTCTCTTTATTTTATCCATTTACCAGTTAATTGATTACTGATTGTCAGCGTGGCCAACTCATGGTTAATGATAGTTGTTTAGGTTTTGTATTCCAAACTGGTTTATTGTGGGGTTTGTTAGACTGGTGTGGACAAAACTAGCATGACCTCTTAAAAAGAGTTGCCTGTTACTGGTGTGAAAGCAGAGCAGTCGAGGTTACAACATGATTGTGTGATTTCAGCATCGATTCAGGTTAATTACAGTTTCTTAAACGGGGATTGTCAACATTGCAGCAGACATGTGTTGAGTTTGTGTCCTGCTCTGTTAACATGAAATCCGGCTTCTGTCTCGTCTTTAATCGCTCACAAATATTTGGGGATTCAAATCAGTGTATTTTCAGCTCCACATCAAGAGTTTTTGTACATTTCCTATTGTGATTATTGGGCCTTTTGTGTAATTATCCACATACAGAACCTGTCATCGCAGCACGAGTTCTAAATCTGTCACCACATTGAATAAAAACAAACAACTCGACTCCAAACAGACATTTTCTGTGTGACGACGGCAGCAGCCAGGCCAGCGACGTCCCTCCTGCAATGACTGACCTAAAATGAGGAATTGAAATCATTTGATAATAAATGAGAAACAAATGAACCTTCCCTTTTCCACTGTTGATGATTCCAATCACCCCATTTTTGTTCACTCATTCAGCTTCCTCATCCAGCCCCCCTCCCTCCCTCCCCCTGCTCCCTCCACTTCTCTTTCACCATTTTCACTGTTTCTTTGTCTGATTCTGTTGTAGAAACATGTCATTCAGGTTTACCAAAAGGTAGGACTCTTGTACTGCCTTTCGCTCTGTGCCAAAAATAACGAGAAACAATCTCACTGAGAAAACTTCCTCTGAACCTCTACAGTCGCGTGGGGCTGCTGGCACTGAACTAACACACCGCTTAGCAGGAAGACAACCGTCTCCGGCTGTGTTCACACACTCGGGTTGGAGGCAAAGGATTTCAGGAGCCCAGATCAGATTTATCGGCTAGTTTGACTCTGAAAGGAACGGTATGGTTTGTGTGTTACATATGAAGCTGTTAGCTTAGCTTAGCACAAAGACTGGGAACGGAGGGAAACTGTTAGCACGGCTCTGTCCAACTATGCAACTAGTGATAACATTTCTCAAATATTTTATTAGATTTTTTTTGGTCTAAAAGTGTCAGAAAATGTTGACAAAACTGTAAAATAGGTTTTAAAACAGTTAGAATTACAACTAATGATTAATTAGTCGATTGATCTATTGGTGGTTTGTTCTGTAAAATTTCAGAAAATGTTTAAAAATGCCAAAGATTGAAATTGTTTTGCTTTGTTCACAGCCCAAAGACATTCAGTTTAGTGTCATGGAGGACAAAAGAAACCAGAATATTCACATTTAAGAATTTATTTTTCCTTAAAAAATTACTCAAACCAATTAATCAATTATCAACATAGCTGCTGCTTATTTAGGCTGTTGACGTCTAATCGGTTAATCGTTGCAGCTGAAGTTTTTTTTGTTCGGCCGTCGGTCCAAAACCCAAAGATATTCAATTTACTGCAACGTAAAACAAAAACAAATCTTTAAAATTGACTTTAACAATGAATTTTTCAATCAACTAATCGTTAAAACTGGTTCTTTTTTTCACATTCATACAACAATCTGCTTGATTCAGTCTGATCTTACAAAATAATTGAAGGGCTGCCATGAGATTATTTTGTCTGTTTTTCTTTTAAAATTTGCTTAAACCAAGTAATCAATTATTAAAATATTTGTCAATTAACCTAGTAGTTGACTGATAATTGATTAATCATTGCAGCAGCTCAACAAATGTGTTTTACTTTTTTTTTTTTTGTAAATTCTGGGAGGCTACATGACTGTAATGAAAAAATAAAAAATTAGAAGAAGCTGAGAAGAAAACCAGTTGCTTGCTAACTGCTTTAAAAAAAAAAAACCTTAAAGAAGAGAAAAAGTCTTCAGGAATTGTTTTAATTTGGAACCTTGTAATTGTTCTGTTCTATCAGCTGGTGTTGGACGTGTTTAACGCTGTACGGGGACGAAAATAACAAAAGAAGCAGCTGATCAGTCGTGTGAGATACTGATTTAGAAAAGATATTTCCGTCTCACCTTAGAGCTTTAACTCTTTTCGTAATATTAACAACGTTTTGTTTTTGTTTTTTTCCCCCCGATGAGCTACTTTAAAATGTGCATAAAACACAGCTTGTGACCTTTTTGGTGTTTAAATCGGGTAAAACCATAAATCAGTGCACACAGGAAGAACTTCAGAGCAATCAGAATCAACTTTATTGGTCAAGTTTATACACGCAAACAAGGAATTTGACTCTTAGCTCTGTATAAGAAATAAAGAAGTAAACTAGAACAATAAAATAAGAGTGAGCAATAAATACGCATAAGAATAGATTATTGAAAGCATTCTGCAGCGACGGTTCTTGTTCCTGCAGTGTAAAACTAGCATCCCTTATAGACTTACCCAGGCTAGCTGTTTCCGTCTGTTTCCAGTCTTTATGCTAAGCTAGGCTAACTGTCGGCTAAATGCAGCTTCTTATTTAGCCGACAGTTAGCGTAGCTTAGCATAAAGACTGGAAACGGATAGAGACAGATCCAGGCTAGCTGTTTCCATCCGTTTGCGGTCTTTATGCTAAGCTAAGCTAACTGTCGGCTAAATGCAGCTTCTTATTTANAGACAGATCCAGGCTAGCTGTTTCCATCCGTTTGCGGTCTTTATGCTAAGCTAAGCTAACTGTCGGCTAAATGCAGCTTCTTATTTACCACAGGAATATCTTCTTTTGCTGCCCTAACTTGTCAAACTGCTCCTTTCAGAGGGTTGTGAAGCTGTAAAAAACAAATCAACAACCAAACAGAAGTATTCTTATTTTGTAACTGAAGCAGGCTGCAGGTCGTAGACATGAACCTGTGTGTGTGAATGCAGTCGGGGCGTTTGTGGTTGGCCTGAGTGGATAAAGGCTGATTGTGAGAGCAGACCGAACTCCTTGAACAATCAGTCGATTAACCAACAGCAACAACAAAGCAGCTTTGCCACTAATCAATCGCCAGCGCATGCATGGGGTCGCTTCCTTCAGCTGCCATTGATCGTGGTTTGTTTTCTCGCCACAGTGATTGTTGTTATTGACTCAACTCTCTCTCACTTCAGATGGGGCTTTAAACATTACTCTGCTGCATTGTTCACCATGAAAACTGCTTGGGTTTTTTTTTTTTTTAATTTAACTCTCTGTGGCTCAGATGAGATTTCTGCTGCTTTCTGAGCCATTTAGAGCTATTAAAAAAACAAAAAACAACAGATTTGTGTTTTCCTTTCTGTGAACACAACCTTTGTGTACATTGATGTGTTTGTGTAGGACCTTGGTTTATCTCTGCAGCGGTTTGAAACGCTTCGCTGGGTGGTTTTTATGACACACACCAGTAGAAACCCTCTGAAAGGCCTGTCGCTCGATGGTTCTTCTGTCTCTCTTGCAGTTTTTTGTTGTGCGTTTGGAGACATTTGCAGGTTTTCTGGGCTTCAGCGAATCTTCTTGAGCTTTGGTGCAAAAAAAAAAAGAAAAATACGTCACACAAATCGTTTTTAGCTTCTCATCAGGGTGATTTATTATTATTATACAATCAAACAGTTGTTTATGTAAATTACTGTAAATGCTGTAGTTTATAAAATAAAAAAAAAACACATGGTAAAACCTTCTTTAAATATCAGAAAACTTGCAGGAGGTATATAAATGATCACAAATATAAAACTATAGTAATTGCACTCTAAAAACACGGCACACATAATCTGATGTATTGGCCCAAATATAAAATAAGATCTTTATTTATTGATTATAAAACATTTTTTGGATCTTTCTTAAGGGGGAAGCGAATGTTAAATTTACTTCTGGCCATTTTTCAGTGCACAGTTTACGACTTTTTAGTTAGATTTGGTTATTTTTCCAGATGAAACCATCCATGACACACGATGCATTCAAGGATCGTTGGAAAGTTTAAAATTTTAAGATTTTTTTTTTCTGTTTTTAGCAGTTTTTGTCTCTGATAAATGTTAAGAAGTTTTTTTTAAAGAGAGCCTGTCTTTTAAGCCTGCCTGGGAGTTTTGTAATCGGGAGGATTAACGTCACCGAGTCGGTGCGAATCTTCTTGCTTTTGGTGAAATTCATAGAAAATGCTGCTGGCGCTGCAAAATGTCCAGAAGAAGGAATCAGGAATTATTTATTTTAGATTAAACTCTTGATGATGATTTAATTTTAGAGGGAAAAAGGTTTCAAGGGTGAAAATTCTGTTTGTATTTCAGGTTTTTTTAGTTTAAGTTTCAGATGCAGCTGCTGTAATCTTGTTTAATCGTCTTATATTTGGGCCAATATCTTAATTTCAAACTAATTCCTTGTTTTCAACTCTTTAAAATATTTACTGCTCTAAAAAAAACTGCATTAATTTAACACTAAAAGAGAAAAACAAGTAGCAGACAGGTGTTTTTGAGTTCATGTGCTCATGTTAAATATGAGTTGAGTTTCTTTCTCTGGTAAATAAACGATCATTTGAGTGCTTCAGATGATTACGAGCTCGTCTTGTTGTCCTGCTTCATAAAGGAGACGTGGTTCTCCTCAGACGTTCATCACTCTGTTGCCGGTGGTTTCCTGAAGGGAGTCGCTCTCCGTTCCCTCTAATGTTGGTCAGACTTTAGGAAACGAGGCTGTGAAACACCGAATTCCTGACACAGATCTTTTTAGGTCATCGTGTAGCTGCGGTTTGAACGGTGGAGCAGCTTTGTGGCCTTCTCGGGCCGCCGTCTCGAGGCTTGTGGCGCCATCTGGTGGCCGATCCGTAGACGGTCGTCTTCCTCGTCGTCCTCATCGTGTCGGTCGGCTCCGGTTCCATCACCGTCCTCCCATCTCACTCCTCAGTTTTTATGTTTTTCCTCATTTCTGTGGAGCCTTGAAGGAGACGAGATGCCGTCAAAGGCTGTCAGACGAGTCAAAAAGAAAACAGAACCCTAATAAATCATGTTGTTGATTAAACAAATACATCTTTTCATAGAATAAATGAAACCTGCAGCATCCTTTATTTTTATCATTTACCTATTGATCATATTTTTGATAAGTTGTTTGGTTTATTAATTCATAAAAGAGCTGCAGCTTCGAATTATTGGTCGTTTTATCTATAAAATGTTTTAAAAAATGGTGAAAAACCAACACGACAAACGTCTTGTTTTGTCCACAACCCAAAGACATTCAGTTTATTGTCATTTAGGAGGAAAGAAACCTGAAAAAATTCCACATTTCAGAAGCAGAAATCAGAGAATTTAGACATTTTTTGCCTTAAAATTCAATCAAACTGATCGATCAATTATCAAAATGGTTTAATTAATTTAGTAGCACCTCTACAGCTCACCGTAGATAAATCAGGGGATTTAGACTTATCACTTAAACTGATTCATCGATTAGTTTAATTAATTTAATAGCTGAAAACTAATTGATTGGTCATTGCAGCTCTTAAAATGGCTGCAGTTGTTTAGAACACAGTGATGTCTTCAAACAAACACAAAATATTCTCTTTACTGGCTTGAAAAAAAGACTTTTAATCATTTCATAAATCGTCCAACCTGCAGATTAACCAACCGTTTGTTTATTCTCGTTATTATAAAAGCATTGAGGAGCAGTTTAGTCATTAATGGAACGATAAAACCAACAAAAAGTAAATGAAAAAAGAGCCGACAAATGAAAGTATGAACTAGAAGGACTAAAATAAAGAAACGTAGCGTTTCTCAGGTTACATTCATGGTCCTCAGAGGATGAATCCTGCTGATTTCCTGCTTAGTTGTCCTCTGAGACGGATAAATCTTAATGTTTGTGAATTCAAAAACGTTAAACTTCCAAACTCAAAGCTTGTAGTTGGTTAAGTTTTACCGACTGAACCATGAATCACACACGACGCATTCAGGCACCATTGGAAAGTTGAAATCTGATGATATTTTTTTCTGTTTTTACACTTTTTAGTTTGAATAAATGATGTCGTTTTTGCAGTTTAGTGGCTCAGAGAGTAAAAACTTTATATTTTACACTCTCTATATGCTTGATTTTAGTCGTTTATCCAACAGTATTATTAGTTTATTCGTCCTGTTGCACTTTTGACCCGTCTGACAGCCTTTTACTACATTTTGTCCACTTCGGGCCTCCGTACATTCCTGCTAATCACATCCTGGGACTCGATCAGTGAGTCTTTTTTTTTTTGGTCATCTCCCTCCTCCTCCTCCTCAGGACGTTTTGGGTTCAGTCACCTCCCAGCTTCACTCCTCTCCTCACAGTTTGTGTGTTTTTGTCGTCCTTACCTTCTTGTGTCCTTTAACCTTGACCTTCTTGCTGCTCTTCCTCTCTGCTCAGGGTCAGTATTGACCCGGCCAAACGGCAGACGGCCAAAACAGGGCCTGCCAACCCTTCTACCCAGGGAGGAAAGACCCTTAGTAAGTCTGCTGCCCTCCAGTCTCTATCAGCTTTCCTTCCTTCCTGCCTTCTCACCATCCTGCCATGCTTTTCCTTCTTTTTTGGCCTGTCCTCATGCCTCATCCATTCGAATATTCTTTCCCTCTCTCTTTCTTTTTCTGCTCATGTGTCCATGGAGATTTTATCCTCAGATTCACGTTTTTTCTTTCAGATTCAGGAGCAGAAGATATAGAGAGTTGTAGGAAGATGAAGATCTAGAGTAAGGGCCTGTTTTCAATCCCTCGATTTCACCTCCCCCCCCAAGAGGAAACTGTCGGCCGTCCTCCCCCCTGCCTCACCCCTCGGTCTTGTGTTTTTCACAGCCTTCTGGCCGACCAGGACCCGCTGTCAGTCCTGTCTGTTCACTCGTCCTCTTGTTGTCGAGCTGTCAGGAGTTTGGAGTCTCTTTCCTCCTCCACCCGTCCTGTTTTTCTGTCCTGCAGGCGTCCTGCAGTGCATGCTGGGAGCCTGACACAACACACCCGTCCTGTCAGAGCAGCAGGGGGCGCACCGGCCTTCGCCTCTAGCTCCTGTTGTGTTCTCAGATTCAGGGGCTTTGGTAGCGAGACACTTTAAACACCAGCTGTGTTCCCATAATGTGGCTCAGTTTGAGGCGTTGCATTGAGACAAAATCAACAAAAGCTTCCACTGAAAAAAATGTTTATGCTCGCTTGAGGTGGTTGTTAACTTTTTATTGCACCTCACTGAAGGCAGAAACTCCTTTTTCTGATTAAATTGTGATGCGCAGCAAACATACGTGACCTGTTTCCATTCGTCTCCAAACAGCGTGAAACACGAGCGACACAAATTCTTGCTCATAGATGGATGAAGTTTTGTTCGTTTTAGTGGTTTGCAGACAGGTTTTAGTTTTGTTTCTGCCTGTTTATTGCAGCCATGTAACCTTCTGATGCTTAATTTATCTGCAAAACGGTTACTGGAAACTTTCTCTAGTTTAATCGTAGCAGCTGGATGTTGAAGACGTTCCACCTCTCATCCAAGAGGCTTCATCAGCTCTGACTGACTAGTTGGGAGTTCCAGATACTTTCATCCTTAAGGAGCCATTAACACCTGAGTTTGGGTTTCAGTTGGGGGTTTGTTGCTCCTCCCCCTCGTTATGTGAGTCGTTAGTGCTCTCCCTGCCACAAAGGGGTTCGTTAGGGTCTTTAGTGGCTAGGTGTGGATGTGGTTTCATCTTCCTGGGGAGAGATCTTAGGACTGAATTGTATACAGTTGAGAGGTGATGCCTCAGACCTCCACCTCTGTTGAGGGATGGTCTTTCCAGTTTGACACAGATGGCTTCTTTCACTCCTCTCTCAAACCATCTGAAACCCAAACTCAGGTGTTAACGGCTCCTTAAGGATATCACTATGTGGAACTCCCAACTAGTCAGTCAGAGCTGATGAAGCCTCTTGGATGAGAGGTGGAACGTCTTCAAGGAACTCAAGAAGTCTAGTTGCTACGATTAATCTATGAAAACAACCATGACCTGGATGACTGAGAATCTTCACAGACAGTTAATGGAAACTTTCCTTTTGTTATTTTAAAAGTTTGCTTTAGATTTGCTTCTCAGTTTAATGCTGCTGTTACCAACCCCTTTCCAAAGACAACACCTCTCCTCTGACAGTCTTATTTATTAATTAGCTTTAAGGATAAACCATCTCCTGGTGTCATGTCTGATGAACTTCCTGCTTGCTTCACTGTAGAAGTCACCTCACCAGATCACATAAAGTCATATTTACACATACAGTCGTCCTCTAATGTATTCATTAAAGAAAAGGCAAAATTTACAACAGTCACTCGGATAACTAGAAACTGAAAAAAAGTAACAATAAATAAATATTTGCTAAATTATAATTTAGTGAAAGTAGACGTTGCTTTTGAATTATGGGTGAAGAGAATCATTTTAAAAAACAAAACTATCCTGGACTAACTGGAGGCCTTTGCTGATGAGCAGTGAAACCAGAACACCTGTCAACAGGTGTAGAAGTCTGACTGAGAGTTGCAGGAAACACCTGATGGCAGTGATTGGCTCAATGGGTTGTTGAACTAAGTATTGGTTCCCGGGTCCCATCATGCTTGTTTTTATTATTTATTGTTAATATTTCTGTTGAACCACAATTCAAAATCAACGTCGTGATGTTCATTACATTTTTATTTGTTATTACTTTTGTCAGTTTCAACTTATTCCAGTGACGGCTGTTTGTTTCCTTCTTTAACGGGAAGGTATGAATACACCTGAGGACGACTGTAACGTCCAACAAGGCACCACAAGGTCTAAACAGCATGCAGTCACAATAACAGAAGGGATTGTTCCACTTTTCAGCACCAGCGTTGGAGGTAAAAACACCTCAGAGAGCAAAAGAAGTCACAATATCACATCTGCTATGAACTAACATGTCTGAAAAATGCACATTTCCTGCGTCGAAGACTAAAGAGACTCAAACAGGAGCTGAAGTTTAGTTTGTCTGAGGAATATTTCCTCTGATTTTATTTTTTTATACCTCTGCAGGATCCACATGAGCGTCTCACACGGCAGAAGCTTTATTAATTACTTGTGTTATTCTGGACATGTTGACAGCATGGATCAGTTTTTCCTCGCTGTGGGTTCGTTTTTCACTGCAGTCTGAAGTCGTACACCTCTGAGGAAACGACACAACTACGTAGAGAGAATTCAGACATGTCTTTAGTGCAGAATAGTATAGTGATCATGTCAAAAACCTTAAAGAATACAGAAGGACATTTGAGGTTCTCTTGTTTATTTCATTAAAATTGAAGGAAAAAACAGGCGTTAACAACATTAGGAAGCTGAATAGTGGCTCTACATACTATATATATAGTACCTGGTGTTGGGATATTTTTATTTTGCGGTTGGTAAAGCTGTACTTACAACTTTCAGTGTTCAGGATATTATAAATAAACTAGTCTGTTGGTTATTTGGATAGTGACTGAGTCACTGTCAGTTCAGATTTAGTGTTTTATTTGTTATTATCCATCACCTGTGTTAAAAAAAAAAAATGAACGAGCTGCAGACGAGATTGAAGGGAACAGCTGGTGAAGCAAATTATGTAAATTATTTTCTGTCCCTGCAGTAAAAAACAGAGATAAAGGAGGAAGTGGAGACAGACGAGGGAAGCAAACAAACTGTCCTTCTCTTTTCTTTCTTCTGCAAAACTCCATCCAGAATATCCCACGTAGCGTTGCGCTGCCAGATCCGCTGTCAAACAGAAACAAGACGCCACTCGGCTCCTCGCTGGCAGGAAACTCACCACAACAATCTCTGTTTTACACTTTTGAAACATTCATTCAAAGGTTTCAGCCGCGATCGGCTCCTCCGGTCTGACGGACGCGTTTGAAAAACAGCAAAAAAAGTGAATGGAGTTCTGCAGAGCTGCTGCTGTTTCGTCAAACTGCCGTCGAGGGAACGTTCGGCTTGAAGCTTAGGGCTCGTTTTAGACCCGCGTCGAGTCAAACGAGTTGTTTCCTCCTACGCCAGCATCTGTCAATCACAAACACACACACCTTCATCGGTTTCAGTCGTATGAATCATTTCAACAGCCGCCAGTGTTCAGATTTATTAATAAATCGGCCGTTTTTCCACAGACGCTGATGATTAAAGTAAATAATCACATTCAAGTCCAAATCTTTGGTTAAACGACTCAGTGACAGCAATAATGAAGCCTTTAAAGTGGTACTTTATTTCATGTTTTACTGTATTCTGGCAGCCAAACTACAGATGTGACTAAATAAAGCAGAATATGGACACTGAAGCTGGATATTTAGCCCAAATGATCAAGATTAAATTTTAAGATGTTTGAAATATTTCACTTGGTGTGTAGTAAACACAGAGGATGTGGAAGTTTTTGAGTTAAATTACCAAAAAAAAGAGAATTTTTCACATTTTTTCTGAGCTGCACCTGTAAAAATATCAAACTAATTGATTGAAATGAAGTGTTTTTCCATTTGATGTGTTTAACCCTCTGGACTCAAAGCATTTTTTCTCTTTTTTTTAGTTCCTGTTGCCTTTTTATTCTCACTCTGGCTCATTTTTAACCATGACTGGAGCTCACGACTGTCTTCTGCTGTTTAATTTATCTAAAATGCCATTAATCATAAAAAGGAAAAAAGAAAAGTTGGATTATTTAATTATTTATTTTTAATTTATCTAAAATGCCATTAATCATAAAAAGGAAAAAAGAAAAGTTGGATTATTTAATTATTTATTTTACAAAATAATTTTAAAAAGCTGAAATCAAGACGTTTTCCTTCAGCCGTTCTGCTCTACAGACCAGTGATATTTTAATTTTAGTTATTATTTTACATTTTTAATTTGTTTCCATAGCTGTCTGCTCTGTGTAAACACTGCCTGCAGTTCAACCCGACAGTTCCCTTTAATATTTATTTGTCACAGCCGGGTCTCTGATGCCTTCACAGCTGCTCAGAGGAGTGCAGAATTTTTCACTTTTTATGGATTCTGGTTGAAGCAAACGGTTTGTTTTTGGCAAATATTTAAATAAAACATGTAGAATTAAGAAATTTTGCTAAATATCTGGAGCTTAGGCTTTGATTTGATTTGATTTCATTTTATTTCCAGATGAGTTCCTCTAAAAGTTTAAAATCTGACGAGTGTTGCGACGATTTTTTAAACATATTGACCTGTTAAACCTGCTGGTGGGTTTTGGACTCCAGAGGGTTAAATATGGATTTAGTTCTGACTTTAATAACATTTTAGAGGTTTTTTTTAGTTTTCATGTATATCTTGCAGTTTCCTCACCAAATAATTATGTTTTTTTTTTACATATAAATGTATATTATTATAAATATTAACGTCTTGATGTTATTTTTATTCCAAACCTCCAAAAAGAGAATAAAATAATCCAGTTTTCGTGCTATTTCCAGGTCACATGTAAGTTTTAAATTCATATTTGAGCTATAAAGTCACACATGCTCACTTTAAATCTACAGTTTCACATTTGGTTTTAAATAATTAAATCATTTTTTTATTCCGTTTTTACACTTTCTGGCTCTGATACATGGTCTAGTGTTTGCGTTTCTTTTTTTTTTTTATAGACAACCTGCTTTGTTTGGGGGGTTTAAAGGATTAAATATGAATTTAGTTTTGCCTTTTATATAAAAGACTCTAGTTTTCATATCTAACTTCTAGTTTTTCAGCATAAAAACCAGTTCAAGGTGTTTCTAATTAACATTTTTTGTCAGACGACGACTTCCTGAGATAAAATGCACATACATAATAAAGCCTTGATGTTTATTTTTAATCCAAACGTCTAAAAAAATGGAATCAAAGAACTGGTCTGAGGCTGTTTCCAGGTCAGATGTAGGTTTTAAGGCGTCTTTGAGTTGCACCGTTGACTCCTCGGTTCCTGCAGCTCCTCTTCTTCTCCTCGTCCTCCTTCGGGTTCGACTTGCTGCTTCTCTTTCTGTGTGCTGTTGTCGGTTTCAGTTGGAGGTCTGGACATCCATCTGTTGACTTCTCTGCTCATGACTCCTGAATGGAAGCAGCGTCTTCCATGTGTCTGTATTTCTTTGGTGGCTCGTCGTCGTCGTCACACATTCTCTCTCTCTCTCTTTTTTTTTTGTTGTTGTTTTTGATTCACTGGATTTGATCTGAAATGATTTCTGTCGAGCACAATCCACATCTTTTTTTTTTCTTCTTCTTCTTCTTTTTTCCCCCCCATCCCTGTCCGATCTTCTCGTGTCCCAGAGTCTCAACCGAGTTTGAGAGAAACGGGAGACTTGAGGGCTCAAGGTGAGGCTGATCCTGAACGTAGCTCCGGTCTGTCTGCAGCGTCAGAGTCCCTCCGTCTGCTTCCCATGTGTGGATGTGTTTGCAGCTTCCCTCTGCGTGTCTTCCAGATGATTTTATGTTTTTTTCCCTCTTCGTTTGCATGCTGCTGTTCCCGTGTGCTGCTCCGTTAGCATGTCGGCATGTTTGTTCTGTTGCCCACCTCAGAGTTGCTCCTGAACGTGTCTAGCTCCAGTTCACATCCAGTTTTTCCAGAAAATAAACACAATGTGTGTGTTTAAGCAACGAAAAACCCAGAAAGTACTTTAAAAACACTTCTAACAATGTGTTTTCTGACTCTTTAAACTATTTGGATGACAAAATATTCTGTCGACTGCAGGATAACAAAATATTTTTATTCGATTTTATTTGTCTTGCACCAACAATGCAAAAAAATGGGGAAAAAAAATTTAACA